>NC_051063.1:110216828-110389328 GCF_004664715.2 Peromyscus leucopus
TAATTGGAGACCAGGGAGGTAACCAAGTATATAAAATATTTTTCAAGCAACCATGAGAAACCAAGTTTGGATCACCAGAATCTACATAAGCCAGATGTATGTCTATGCATTTATAATCACAAGTAACACTCATATGTTGGGATGGGGCAGAGAGAATCCTTGAAAGTTAATTATCTGCTGAGCTAACCTGGTATACTCAAGCAAGCAATTCTTCCACCAAGATAGATGTTAAAGACCAACATCAGATGATGTCCTTTTAATCCCAGCACTTGGGAGGCAGAGGCAGGTGGATCTCTGTGAGTTCAAGGCCAGCCTGGTCTACAGAGCAAGAACCAGGAAAGGCACAAAGCTACACAGAGAAACCCTGTCTGGAAAAACTAAAAAAAAAGAGCACATGGCCCTCCTGTTTGTTTGCTGTCTACAAGAGACTCATTTTACATTTAAGCACACATAGACTAAAAGTGAAAGAAACTAAACCAGTAATTAGGTGCAAATGAAAATCAACACAAGAGGAAAGTATCTCTGGCTATAGCAGATAAAACTACATTAAATCAAAATGGTAAAAGAAATAACAAAGGTTATTATTATTATTATTAAAGAAGATATAATCATCTCTCTATATATATGTATATGTATCTATATCAGAGTACCTATGTATAATATTAAGTATATGTTACTAGATCTAAAGGGTCTCATAGGATGTAATAAAATGATGAGGCAGATAACCCAGATAGAGCTGTTTATACTAATAACAAACCCATGCTTAAAATACACTTTAGAACAAATGGATCCACCAAATATTTGAAGAACATTCCAATTAAATACAATAGTATTTACTCTTCACACCATGCATGTAGAAAACAATCCAGGACAGATAACAGATTAGAGCACCAAGAGAGTATTACCACATTTATGATGCCTGAAACCATATCAAATGCCTATTCTATCCATAGTAGAATGAAAGTTGACGTGAATACCGGGAGAAATCTTGAAAACTCACACATGTTTGGAAATGAAACATGAACTGCTGTGCAACCACTGAGTAAAAGAACAACTTAAAGGGAAAACCAGAAAATGTCTTGAGACAAATAAAAATAGGTATATGGCACACTTAAATATGTGGGCTATGACATTAATAGTCATGAGACATTTGTAAAACAAATACTAACTAGAAAAAGAAGAGCCACTTTACAGAAACAGGCTAACATCATACTTCACATTACTAGACAGGAAGAAAATAATGTTGAACATAGAAGAAAGGAGAAAGTATCAAAATCATAGCAAAGACTAGCAGAGTAGAGATTATCAAAACAAAAATGAAATGTAACACTAACAATTGCTTCAAATAATAGCCTAATTGATAATCCTTCAGCCAGGCTACAAAGAAGACAGAAACAAAAGTGGGGGATTACAGCTGATACCAAGAACTATCAACACCCATAAAAGATACTAAGAGAAGCTACACCAAGGAACGGGGTGATCTAGAAAACAAGGATTGATTTCTGGAAACATGCAACTTATTAAGACAGATCTAAGAAGAAAATAGAAAATATGAAAAGATAAATAATGCAAAAAAAATTACTTGAGTTAGTGAGAAAAGTTTTCTCTTCATAGCCAAGGACCCGGTTCAGGCTCATTGCTGAATTCTCAGAAATAATTAAAGAGAATGGGGGGGGTTGATTATTTTCTTTTTAAAATTGGAACTAAGAACAACATGCATGTATAAAGGTGCATGGTCGAGAGACAGCCAGGACTGACCTACTCTGTTGATGGGATGGCCAAACACCCTAATAGTTGTGCCAGAAACCCCATCCAAGGACTGAGGAATCTGGATGCAGACATCCACGGCTAGGCCCCTGGTGGAGCTCTGGGAATCTAATTAGTGAGAAAGACGAGGGTCTATATGAGCGAGAATTGTTGAAACCAAGGTTGGATAAAGCACAGGGACAAATAGCCAAATGAATGGAAACACATGAACTATGAACCAAAGGCTGAGGGGCCCCAACTGGATCAGGCCCTCTGAATAGGTGAGACAGTTGATTGGCTTGATCTGTTTGGGAGGCATCTAGGCAGTGGTACCAGGTCCTGGGCTCATTGCTTGAGTTAGCTGTTTGAAACCTGGGACTTATGCAGGGATGCTTGCCTCAATCTGGGAGGAGGGGACTGGACCTGCCTGGACTGAGTCTATCAGGTTGATCTCAGTCCTCCGGGGAGACCTTGATCTGGAGGAGGTGGGGATGGGGGGTGGGCTGGGATAAAGGGGAGGGGGGCAGGAAGGGAGAGAACAAGGGAATCTGTGGCTGTTATGTAGAACTGAATAGTATTGTAAAATAAAAAAAAAAAACTAAACAAAAATACCCAAGGAATTATTATTTAATAAATCTCTTTATAATTGGTCAAAAAAATAAAGGTGCATAGCTTTCTATAAATGCATCTGTGTGTATATGATGGACATCATCTGTGTGTATATGTACATCACCTGTGTGTATATGTACATCATCTATATGTACATCATCTGTGTGTGTATGTGCATCATATGTAATGTCCATATATGAATTTTACATGGAAGTTTCCAGATGGATAAAACTAGATGATATTTTCTACCATCTATCTATCTATCTATCTATCTATCTATCTATTATCTATCTATCTATCATCATCATCTATTTATCTATCATCTAGCTATCTATGTAACATCTATCTGTCTATCGATAATTATACATTTATCTGTATATACAATTGTTTGGATATTATTTTAATAATGTTCTCAGAACAAATGAAATCACAGACTACTTACAAATTTTGCTTACATTCTTACTCTTAAAACTCTTTGTTTTCTTTTACAACACTGATATGCTAGTACAAATTTTTGAGAGTCTGTTGTTAAATTTTCTTAAAAATCTGAGCCACGGTTTAAAATTGGGTTACATTAATTAGAAATTAAATGCATTATAAATTCCCAAAACTAACCACTTGTAATAAATATACTGTGATGTTCTGACGATTATGTATGTCTATTAAATTTATATAGTAGAAACACTATATATTGGCATCTCATGCTGCATCTCTTCCTAATATTGAATTCAGTAGTTGCCTTCATCATTTGGAAATTGGCATGGCAGTAATACTTTCATCAAAGACATCAGCAAACTCTAAGTGAGAGTGTGATTTATGATTTTGCTGATTGTAGATTTAAGGGAGTGTGGAAGAAAATGTTAATAAAGCAAAATAAATTTGAATCTGTCAAAAGCGGAGCCTTTACATCATGAATAACACAAATAAATGAAGGAAATATTCATCCAGGATTTGAAATTTATTAATAAATTAGCAAAGAAGTCACTTGCTTTTACTGACAAATGAGTGAAATCTCCACATAACTCTTCCTTGTTTCTCTCTTGTGTTATTTATTAACATAACCAAAGCATCATATAAAATTGATATTGAAACTACTATTTCTTGTCATTTTGTACTGTGGATTGACTGCAGCTATGAGCAAATACTGGATATGTCATCTCAAAAAAATAAAAAAAGTGTCATATATAATACCAATGGCTGAGTGGAATTTGTAAAGCAAGTATTATTTATTAAATGATTATTTGTAATTTTTCTGTTAAGCACGCTTTACAATGGTAAGGTTTACTTTAAAAGCATATAACATTTTCCTTGATCACTAGCCTATTTGCCTAGATAACATAGAAAATTATGACTGAGGTTTTTGTTTTCTTCATTTTGCAATGATATGGGAAGAAATTCATCTTATTTAACTAAGGACTGAATTGAAAATAATGTAGAACAAAAAGTAAAACAAAAATGGTTTTTTGAGGGTATTTCATTTCATATCCACATTATTTCAAAATTTTTATACACTGTGAACAGTGTTTTGAATTTCAAGGGTATATCAGGGGCAATTTCCCATGTTTTGTAATATTCCTTTAAAATGCTTTGAAGAACAATACTCTATCAAGTAATTATTTATTCACAGTTTTCCTGATTCCATATCCCTCTTACTGAACAGAATGCCTATTTTATTTTTTATGTTAGTCATTCTTAATTTCAACTTTGTAAAATAAAGTAGGAACATTCAGGAGAATATTTATGATTCAAACTAGCAACAATTGCTGCTTGATTTAAAGATTGAAATGCCCTATAATTTATCTTGTATTTTTGAAAATTATTTTAGTATTTTACGTGTATGGTTGTTGAGGATGCACATCTGTCTGTGCACCATGTGTGTGCCTGGTGCCCGAGGAGGCCAGAGAAGATGGTGGATTCCATGGAACTAGAATTAAAGATGTTTGTGAGTTGCCATGTGGATGTTGGGAATTGAACCTAGGTCTTACAAGAAAACCATATGCTCTTAACTGCTAAGCCATCTGTATAGCTCTACCAGGCACCATACTTAATTGCTTTTCTCTACTCCTCTACTAATTGGCGTGTCTTGTTGGGTGTTTAAAAAGTATTTAACTCTTAAATATATATTTATTTACTCTTTGAAAATTAAACATATAAACAATACATTTTGATCATATCTATACCCACTGTGCTTTTATCCCACAAAAATAGCTCTCCAACATGCCTTCATGTATTTACCGATTTTAATAATCCACTGAGTCAATTTCATGCTGCTTATATATAGATAAGTATGGGCCTTGAATGGAGTACAGGAAAGCTACCAGTTGCCATATCCTAAAGAATGAGGATTGGGTTGTGGGTGAAAGCTGGGGGTTGGGAAGAGGAACAAGTCGGGGATCTGTGTTTGGTAAATAAAATGAATAAAAAATTAGAAATGTTTCAGAATTCTTTCCACTTCTATGATATTGTTACACTAAGGTTTCAAAAGTTCAGTTTTAACATCAATCAATGGAGTTCTGATAAACTGGTAGAGCACTGACTACTTACTGTTCAATCAAAAGCTCAAGACTTTAAATTTCCTTTGGTTATCTTCTAAGTATAGACTTAAAAGTGCTTCTCATGGGGTTAAAGACATCTTTGTCTAATCTTTACCCAGCTGTATTGGTAGAGAAACAATGCTCATGCTTTTTAACCCAAAGCTATAGCTTTTGCTAGGACTCACAAGTGTAAGTTACTCCAGATGTTTTACAGACATATGTTACCTGCTTTTTCTACAATGTGATTTCAGTACAGATTGGTAATGCTTTTATGTCTTTCCGTAAACTAAAAAATAAAAATAAAAAATCATGTAAGCTTCAGAGAATCTAGGGAGTCATAAGACTTGGATCTACCTTTCACAGGTCAAAGGATTGCAGATAAGTAAAGCCTAACTTTCTCTACCTTTCAATTCCTGAGGATTGGATCTCTCTCTCTCTTCTGGTCTTGGGACTTCACCCCTGGCCCAGCTGCTAGGACTATGGGCCTGAAAGTTCAAACTGCAGTAGTTTTGTTAGTTCATAAATTTTAACTTCTGTCCCTAGTCTCTATCTGACTCATCAGATTTCCACTTAGCTGACAGACACCATCTGTGGTAGTTTGAATGTAATTGGCCCCCAGAATGTCATAAGAAGTGGCACTATTAGGAGGTGTGGCTTTGTTAAAGTGGGTATGGAATTGTTGGAGGAGATGTGTCACTGTAGGAGTGAGTTTTGAGGTTTCCTATGCCCAAGGTACCACCTAGTGTCAATCAACTTCCCCTTTCCTGTACCTCAAGATGTAGCCAGCACCACATCTCCCTGCCATGATGATAATGGACTGAACCTCTGAAACTGTAAGCGAACCTTCTCAATTAAATATTTTCCTTATAAGAATTGTTATAGTTATGATGTCTTCACAACAACAGTAACCCAAACCAAGACAATATTCAAGCATCAGCTGCTGACTACAACCTGTTCAAAATACTATGAGTCCTGGACTTGCTGAAAGCTTATGTGGACCAGTCCAGCCAATGTGATTGTTCCCTGTCTCTTCATCTGGGTCAGTGAACCAGTTTCCTTGGATGATTGTCCCATTGTCTGAATTCTCTCTTTCCTGTGACTAGATTTCCAGCCCTCCTGGGTCCTGACAACAATGTTCTAGTTTCACCAGAAAGTAATATGGAAGAGAGATGTCACCCCTTGTCCCTCAACAGACTGGAATGTTAAATCAAAAGGATATTCCCTGGCATTAGGGATAAAACAGCTACCTAAAATGTGGGCTTACCAGGAAAGGTACCTGTTAAAAGCAAATAGACCCATATCTATCAACAAGTAGATTCATTAGCTGAAATAGTTCTACAATACAATAGGGCACTTGACTTGCTCTATGTAAAAAAGAGGTTATTGTATAGCTTTAAGAGAAAATTGTTGTTTCTATACAAGGAATCATTAGAAATAATCTGGCTGTACTAAAAAAATTACTTCAACAAAAAAGGGGGGACCTGAGATGAAGTAAGTAGCTGCTCCTCATTCTCATTTCCAGGCTCCTTGTGATAGTAACTCTGATGCCACCCATCACAGGGCCTTTGGCCATTCTGCTTCTGATAATTGTTGTTGCCTCTTGCACCACCTATACCTTAACTAAAGTATAATTCCTGTCTGGGTACCATGAAGCTGATGGCTGTTAGATCCCAATATAAACAGGTACCTAACACAGAGTCAGGATTTGACTCAAGATACAACTCAAGGGGGAAATGTGAGAGCCAAAGTTATATTTTGTTTTAATTATTATGCCTTAGAGATCCATGAAACAAAAATGCCTCTGATCTGCAAGCCCTTTGCCCAAGGCTGGATAGTTCCCAAAATGGTAGAGGCTATTGTTTATGGGACATAACAGGCCACATGTTTTCACTCCCTTAAACAAGTTTGTTTGACCCATCTGTACCAGATGGGCTTCATCACACATGGGCAGGAAATATGTCAGCATGTGCCCTTGCCCCTGATTAGATGTAGGCAGGAGGTATGCAGGCAGTAAGCACATCAGGATCTATATTTGCCCCTATTGGACATTGTGGGAAAGGCAGAATTTTGCCTTCTTAAGCCCCTGCAAAACATGACTCAGGACCATTTCCTGTGAACATAGTTATGGACCTTGTCAGAGCCAATGCACCTGGCCAGTTTTTAATTAAAGCTTGCTTAAAATTTGGCTTTAAACTGTTGTGATAGTCTTATTCTTGACTGATGGGATTAATAGTGATTAAGACCCTAGGTGAACTCTGGCCTTTTCCCAAAGGTGCCATTTTTACAGAGAGAATGCTAGATAATTATAAATGCTGATTGTAATGATGAATCCACACAATATAAGCATGAAGCACAGCTGACTACACCAGAAACCAGGAAGAATCAAAGATACCCTTTCCCCAAGAGTGTTCAGAGGGAATAGACAAATATCTGTTGTTGGAAGCCAGTTCTACTGATGAAGCAGTCTTAGAAAGTACACCCCATACCTCCCTCATTCTCAATCATTCATGTATTCAATACATTTTATGAAATGCAGATGACATGCCAGGCACTATTCTTACTTGTTCTCATCCCTTTCATCTCTGTTAATCAATATAACCCTCCAGGAGACGAACTCTATCACTACATTATCTGTAGCCTCCCCAATTATGTACCCAGAAGAGCATGCTAATAAATAACGGTTGATTAAATGATTAAATGCCACTCTTGTTCTTTCTTAGTGAGGTTCTTTTAAAAGTCACTTGGATCTCTAGTGAAGAGTGATATTCAAAGAAATTTTGAGGGTTGTGAGGGCAGGGAGTAGGAAAGCATATTCTTTGAATGGCAATCACAGGTCTATCTAAACAACAGAATATGTGCATTTTAAACAAACAGATCTTAGACATTTTCCCTCATTGTTCTCATCAACTATGCAAATAAAATGCTATTTCTCTTTGATTGTCTGAATGCTTTTCACTTCATCTAGATAAAAACAGCCAAGTGGACTTTCAATGAACTTGAAGCACATGTGTGAGAAAGCCTGAGGAACAGTTCAGCAGAGAGGATAAAGCAAGTCAGATTTTGATAGCCTAGACTTGCACATCACAATCCTTAGGATCAACCTTGAGAAAGCATTCAATCCCTCAAAGCCTGTAGTTTCTCATATATAAAATGTCAATAATAATTATAAATTACATGTGAAGTATGTGTGAAATTGTGCTTCACATTGTGTGTTGTTTAAGGGTAGATAACAGGTAGTTTCTGCTCTTGTGTCACTTTCATAGTGATGAGAACAGGAAATGTGAATTAGCTGGACAATAGGATGAAGGAAGCCAAACAAGAATGATTTCCCTCACTGAGTTAAAAGCAGAAAATGTCCTTACACCTTTTAGCAATCACTTTCCTTACTTGGAGGTCATAGATGCCAGAAAGATATTTTATTGCTATTTATTTTCTTGCATAAGGACATTACAGAAGTAGCAAGGTAACTTGGACAGCAGGAATGAGGACTAGACTGACCAGTTGATTGCATCTCCAAGCTTTATTAACTCTAAGGCAATGACAGTCAGTAGTACCCCACTCCTAAGGACCCTTCTACTTTGCAGACTCTGTGCCTTCAATCTTTCCCTTAAGCTCCTTTTACAAAATCTTCCTAAAACCTATCATATGTGATCCATGAGTCTCTTAAAATTCTAAATGCTGACTCAAGAAAACTTTTGTGTTACCATGAACATCTGACACCCTAACTGCTGAGTTCAACAACCATTCAAGAGCTGAGAGAAGTTCCATGATTCTCAAAGACACCATCAAGATTTCCCATGTAATTAATAAAAAGACTCGTGTAAAATTCGTAATTATAAAATCCTAAAGTTTGCTCTAGTTTTCATGTGTTGAGGAGACAAAATATTGGATATAGAGTGATTTATAAAGGAGAAATATTTTCCATAGATGTAGAGGCTGGAAATTCAAAATCAAGGTGTCAGCATCTGACAAAGTCTACCTTGTTTCCATCTCACAGGGTAAAATGGAAGGAAAGCACATCAGAACTGATGCATGTGTTCTGAGGACTGAGCAGGAAATGAATGGGAACCATCATCATAAGTGCTTTTTACAAAGGTGAAAAAATCCGTTCACTAGAACTCAACTCCCTGATGACTAAATGGCTGCCACAAGTGCCCAGCTTTCAACATTGAAATATATAGGACCATATTTCTGACATATAAACTTCATGTCACATCCAAACTCTAGTAGCATCCAGTTTTATTTTGTTTGCTTGTTTTTCTAACTCATGGGACAGAATGATGACTGTTGGAAAAGTGCTCGTACTTGTCATGTAAGCATTATGATTTAAGTTTGATCCTCCTGAACCTAGATAAAAGAGCCTGGAGTGTTGCCAGGCAAATGCCAACCCAATGCTGAAGATGACAAGATATGAAGATCCTTGGGGTTCTCTAGCCAGCCAGCCTAGCCTAATCAATGAGCTCGATGTCAGTAGGAAACCTGTTTCAAAATGATGAGGATGATGATGATGAAGAAAAAGAAGATGATGATGACAGTGATGACATAGATTCTGACAGAGGAACAACAGTCAAAATTGTTCTCTGGCCTCCAGATGGACACGGATACACACACGCACACACACACACACACACACACACACAAATGCAAAAAGAATTTTTCACTAACCCAGAAGAGTAAAATATCAAATATCTCAACATTAAGGTAGATTATGTAATCATTACTATATCTATAACCATTACAAGAAGGAAGACCAAAATAAACATTGATTTTTTGCCTCCCCAAAAGCAGTCAGTCTAAGCATTCAAGCATCAGCCCTAGAAATAGACCTAGATACCACTGCGGGAGGGGGTTGACCATTTATATGTATAGCCACAAAAATATAGAACAGCACTTTTTATTTATTTTTTTTTTTTATTTTTTTTTTTTTTATTTTTTTTTGAGACAGGGTTTCTCTGTGTAGCTTTGCGCCTTTCCTGGGACTCACTTGGTAGCCCAGGCTGGCCTCGAACTCACAGAGATCCGCCTGCCTCTGCCTCCCGAGTGCTGGGATTAAAGGCGTGCGCCACCACCGCCCGGCCTAGAACAGCACTTTTTAAATACTACGTAATTACACAGTATGCTATATAGATGCAGGTGCAACATTCACTTAGCTTGAAACCCATTTTACCTTCTTAGATGGGATAAGCACACTGGCAATTTATATTCTCGGCTGGTGCATGAATTTACCCTTCCTATGCTACAGTTTTCTTTTATCCACTTTGTGGTGCTGGGAATTGAACCCTGAGCTTTGCACATACTAAGTAAGTATGCTGCCACTGAGAACCCTCAGTGCATATTTCTTTTTTTATGGATTTTGCTTTTTCTGTAATTAACCTTTCTATCATAAGTATATCTTTGTTTTTAAAGTCAATAGCTATAATAAGGTCCTGGAAAAAATGGGAGATGATACTTTAGTTATTACTACCTAGAACTTTTCCAAGTCTAAATTTCCTGTACATTGGTTTTAAATTAATTTCTTACCAGATTATTATTTTTTTACATTAATCACAGCAAGCTAATTTGTGATCTACCTAATTTTATTCCTGGGTAGTATTCTTGTAGAATAGATTCATCAGATTACATTCAGAATTGGAAATCTATAACTAGGTAAGAAAAGATGGGAGGGTAGAATTGGTGATTGTGTGTGAAGTTAAAGGAGGCTGGGTAGAATATTTTGTAATGAAAAACATTAGTGACTACATGAAAACATCCTGAGTCTCTTAGGTTTCTAGAGATTTCTAGCCATGTCCAAAGGACAAGGCTATCTTCAGTCTACTGGGAGGAAAAACTGAAGTTTTACTCTTGCACATAGAACAAGCTGATGTTTTACTGTTTTCCATAGTACTTTGTATTTTATTCTTCACCAGGAGACACAGGGAAGTGAGTAAATCTGAGAAACCAAGAACCTTGAAGAAAATATACTATACTGTACAGCAGGTTTGAAGTAGTTATTACGTGTGGTTGGAATATCACTTACATTTTCCTAGGAGAAACATATATGAATCAGATCCATTAAAATAATCATCTAATTAAAAATGTTTAGAAGAAATTTATGTAGTTTAGTTCTCTTAACTATTTCCCATAACTGTGCACAGAAGAAATGACATCATGAATTTCACAGATAAATGGATAGAGCAAGAAAAAAATTTATCCCGAGTACAAACATGGTATTTATTTGCTTACATGTGAATATTAGCTATTAAGTTAATCATAATCAAGCTATAATCTGTAGAACCAGTGGTTAAATATAGAATACGGGACTTGGGGTACAGACAGATATCATTAGAAAATGGAAATAGAATAGATAGTTAAGGGTGGATGGGGAGTAGAGAGGGAGAAGTGAAAGAGGGATGAGGGAGGGAATACAGGGAGAAAGATCTAAAATTAAGGGCCATTTGAGGGGTAGTAAGGAAACAAATGCAGTACAAGCTTCCCAAAGTATATAAATATAAAGGAAGTGATCTAAATAAAATCATCAAATAATGGAGGAGACAGAGTCCCATCTGGCTATCTCTTATCACCAAATAAAGCTTCCAGTATCAAGATAGAGTTACATCTATTTGAGTTGTTGGCCAAAGAGGTCCCATGGTAATTCCCAAACAATGCAGACTGCTGTTGAGACTGTAGGTTGCTCTTGACAAACTGACAGTAAGGTCCCATTGCTGAAGATGACTCCTACACAACTCACTGAACATGGAATGAACATGGTGCATACATGAGGCTTTCACTCCTACAATGTAGTGTATTTGGTACAGGAAGGTACTCTGCACACTACCAACCCATAAACATAAACACCAACCCACACACAAATTATTGGAACTGCAATGGTTTCCTGACTGAGATATACTATGGCAATAGAGGCACAAAGCTTGAGGCCCACTGCAAAGATTAAACCCATGCCCAACATTGCATGCATGACCAAGAACCTGAGAATAGATAGCCCAGAACCTAGGGTAAAGTCAAATACTGTTGTTCTAAAAAAGAAAACAAAGCAAAAGCATAGCAGTAAAATGACTACTAATGACATTCTTCTATACTCATAGAACAATGTCTTGCTCATCCATCATAAGATAAACTTCTTTCTGCATCATTTTGTAACAAATACAAAGACCCATAGCCAAATATTATGCAGAGAGGGAGAGACCTTGGAATATTCAGCCCTAAATGGAATGGCTCTATCAAATCCCTTTCCTCAGGTCTCAGGAAAGCTTGTGGAAGAGGAAAGAGTATAAGAGCCAGATGGGACATAGGACACCAAAATAACAAGGACTTCTACATCAACATGATCACAGCTCATATGAACTCATGGAGACTGAAACAGCATGGACCAGGCTGGCACAAGTCAGCATATATATTATGGCTTCTAGTTTAGTTTTTTTTTTTTAATGGGATTCTCAGGTGTGCTAATGAATGGGTCTCTGATTCTTGTGCCTTCTCTTCGTTGTCAAATTTGAGAATTTATTTTCTGTCTGTAATTTCATTTTGATATCTACTATCTAATCATTCAGGTTCTTGGCTTATTTCATTTAATGATCTCCAGCTCCATCCATTTTGCTGTAAGTGTGCTAATACACACTCACACCAACAGTGTGTAAGGCCTTCTGCCTACTACCTGAACAGCACGCATTATCCTTTTTCTTGCACACTACTAGCCATTTTGACTGGGGTAAGACAGTATCTCAATGTGAGTTTCCTTATATTAACAGGATAAGGAGAGAACTGGGCAATAGTTGTGCACTTGTTGGTCATTTTCGTGTCTTCTCTTCAAAATTGTCTGTTGAGATTATTGACCCATTTTTCAGTTAAACGACTGTGATTTTTATTTTGAAGTGTTTGTTTGTTTAGATCAAATCTTCGTATTTCCTCGGCTAACCTCAAATTGGCATGTAACTGAGAATTGCCTTGATCTTATGAAATTAGATCCCCCATAGTTCAAATGCTATGTGTCAGCTATTCTGCCAGTTATTTTTTGTTACATTTTATGACGAATGTTTCTAAATCTAAACAATGAAAACTCAAGTAACCTCAAGTTTTAGAGTCCCTTAATTCTACACTGAAATCTCTGCATATTTGATCCCCAAGCCCTTCTACTTTTGAAACAGATTCATTAAATTACAATTTCTATGACTTCCATATAGAAAAATTTAAGTTCTCACTTTAAACAATTAAACAATTGGTATCAAAGCTGACATCCATTTTCTATTATTAATACATTTCCATATGCAGACTGCGACAACTGTGTAAATATGATAGAAAGTGCAACATACCAGTACAGATGTGGAAAGTACTGGTGGTGGAGTAAAAGCCACGGTTTTTCTCCTTATTGTTATTATTCTAACTTCTGTGTCAATTTACTGCAAAGACACATTGCTTATGGAAAGAGAGGTAGGGATAGGTTTGATCATCTCTGGCACATTCTTATTCTGCATTTAATCTAATGTCTGAACTAATCTGTCCTCAAGACTTTCTCTAGTCCTCCTCATTCACTCACTCTCACAGTCCCACCACTGTCACATTCATCAGGTGACCTTGTAAACTAGCCTCAGGCCTCCTACATATGTGTAGAAAAATCTCCTCTGCTTATCAGTCAGGAAAGTCACTTATTGCTCAATGTCTTCCTCTGATCATTACCATAGCTTTGAGATTTTCACAACTGCTTTTCCTTAATATCCAGCTGGGCATCTCTTCTTCTGAAATATTGATACTATAAATGTAATTCCTCATTGCCTTGTAATTCTCTGTTTCTGGTGACATAAAGATTATTAGTCTAATATTCATGTCTCATAACTCTTCAAGGTATGAAAAATGAAACATTTAAAAAATTCTGCTACATATCAGGAGGTATAATGAGATGATAGGATAATGAGATAGCAAAATCTCTTTCTTTCACAACATAAACAGGCTATGGTTGATTCATCTTCACTGTTCTCAGTCAGGGAAGGTGCCAAGATATACTTATTAAACAAACAAGTGGGTATACTTTTTTGTACATAAACAGATATGGTATGAACTGGGTATACTTTTTTGTACATAAACAGATATGGTATGAACTATGAGGAGAATTAAATCTTAGTTTAAAAAATAAATAATTATTTTATTTGAAATGCTCAATATTTTGCCAAGATGACTAAACATGGTATTCCCATGCCATTTCCAAATTAAAGTATTAAAGGGGAGATAGTCACAATCTGAAGAACTCTAATGTGCTCTTAGATATGAAATCAGAGAGGCATGCCTCAGGATATCTTACCCATCTTAGATGGAAATCTGGAGAGGTGTGTTCACATAATTCCACAGACTCTATTACAGCTTTGTCTAGACTTGCCCTGAACAGCTTCGATAATAGCAAACCCCTCACATCCCATCACATCTTGTTCCATTAACAACTGTGTATTTTTTGTCAACCAAATGAAAAAAGTATCTATGTATATATAGACTTTCAGCAAGTTACTATTTCACTGTTATTGATAAATTTGAGGCTAATCTTTAGAGAAAGAAAGAGGTGATTTCTAGTATTTTGCATGGCAGAAAGGCAGGTATTTCTTTTCTGATAGGAAAAAGGACTGTGGAATATTTTGAACTCTAGCTGTCCACACAATTTATTTAGGGAGTACTGAAATCCAGACTAGGGGACACAAGCTAACTGGCCAAGGTGGTTGTCTGGTGAACAAGCCAGGTGTAGTACATCACTTCCTTAGACACACATTCATTTTCTGCTATGCCATCCCCTCCAAGAGTTATGTTAGACTTCATTGGGATGTTTGTCATCTTACTTTTTAAAAATCTCCATATTAAATTCATGTATATAAAAAGGCTGGAGAATTGGCCCAGTGGTTAAGAGAACTTGTTTTCTTTGAAGATGATCTTGGTTCTGTTTCTACTACCAACATGTCAGCTTATAACTCTCTGAATTTCCAGTTCTAGAGTATCCAATGGCATCCTATGGCCTCTGCAGGTACCAGACATACATATGATGCACATACATGCATATAGGTGGACACATATTTATCTACAAACACTAATCTTAAATAAAACTAACTTTGTATGTGTCTCATATATATATACACATTATATGGTGTGTGCATGCATGCGTGTATATGTGTAGTATGTGTGTGTGTCTTTTTTTTTTTGTACACATTACTTTTTTCTTGGTTTTTAACAAAATAAATTTGTGAAGTTTTTCTTTACAATATGTTTCCTATCCTCTGGCTTACTCTTCTCCAGCCTGACCAGACCAAGCACACGGATGACCATGCTATATCTTCCTAGCACCACAAGCACACTGATCACTAAGTTAAATCCCCCTAACACTCCAGGAGGAGCTCTTCTTTTTCTGACAGATTTATGGGGATCTTGTGACAGGCTGACTTGAAGGGTTTTGAAGGAAGTCTACAAAAGTCAGAGAATAGAAGTAAGTTCAAGAGTATACAATTTCAAGAACCTATCAGAATCCAAAAACTAAGAGAGAGATATAGCCAAGGCAAAGAAAGAGAGCCATCCCATCCCTACCCCAGTTCCCAGGAGGAAAACACTATAGAGATGTCAAATAAAACTCTAACCCCAGATCTCAACCTGTTAGCCATGACCCCTTTGGAGGCTGAAGGATAGTTTCATGGGAGTCACATATCAGATACCATGCATATTTACACTATGAATAACAACAGTAGCAAAATTACAGTTAAAAAAAAAGCCATGAAATAATTTTGTGGTTGGGGGTCACCACAACATGAAGAACTGTATTAAAGGGTCACCACATTAAGAATGTTGATAAACAATGCTCTAAACGTTGATGACTTCAGGAGATTGAATAGAGCCAAACATACAGGTTTATGATTTATCATCCTTTTATAATCTGAGAGTGACAGATTTTTCATTCCTGTTGTTTAGACATAACTAAACATCATCAAGTGGGGATTTCCTGTAAAAGCTTCAACTTCATTTGAGCTAAATCAGATATGGAAATCAAAGTTCTTAAATAAATACATTTAAATAATTTAAGGGTAATGTGTTCTACATTAGAGTTTGTTAGATTTTTATTAGTTTATGTACCGTCAAAAAGTATTAGCTATGCAGTAGTTTATCAAAAATGTGTGCTAAATTAAAGGGAAGCTTCTCTTATAAGGGACAAGAGATGCCCTAACCTACTTAAGAAGCAATTTATTACTAAGTCCATTTAGCAGAATCTTAGCATTTGGTTCTACCCTAGGCCAAAGATCCAGACAATCACAGGTTTTATGGTTAGTTAACAGCACCAGGTATGATTTAAATCAAATGAGAAAGCAGTTGGTTACTCCAATAATATCCATCCCATCATTGCATTAGTGGGTATATCATGCTAGCACATTCATTAAGTTGCAGACTACACAGCTGTATTAAACGGTTGAATACTCTTCTCACACATAGACTAAAAGAAATCTGATACTATACAAGCTTGCCCATAAGGATGATACTCTGGGTGGATACTAGATTGCTTTCTCCATGCCCTATTACTCAAATATATGATGCCTTACCACTATGTCTTGAAGGATAAGCAAGAACATTCTTAATAGCCTGTCATATTGGTGGCAGTTCTGAGACCTCATGGCTAACAACTCCTAAAGAGGTAACACATATTTGATAATGCACTGTAGTTGGAAGTTTTCCTGTGTCCCGGCTGGCCAGTGGTTGGGACAAATCTCTCCCACATGCATCGCCCAAGTAAACACACAGAGGCTTATATTACTTTAAAATTATTGCCATGGAAGACTTCATGCTAGCTAGCTCTTATATCTTAAATTAACCCATTTCTATAAATCTATACTTTGCCACATAACTTATGACTTACCATTATCTTTACATTTTGCTTCTCCTGGTAGCAGCTAGCAGCGTCTCCTCTACTCTCTTTTCTCCTTCCTCTCTCTCTAGTTGGAATGTCCTTCCTAACCTTATTCTGCCTCACCATTGGTCAAACAGCTTTATTTATCAACCAATCAGAGCAACACATATTCATAGTATACAGAACGATATCATACATCAATGCACTCTTTATTTAATAGCCTGTGGTATCTAAACAAGTTTTGTCCCCCTGTTATAGTGTATGTAACTCATTTATATATGTATTTATTTTAGGAAGTTTCTACAATAGATAGCTTCCATGTGGCCTTTTAAAAGATCCATAGTGCTATCCCTTCCCATATTCTCTCTGTTACTCTTCCCTCCCATTCCTACTCTATTTAACACTTTTTTATTACTTGTTCCATTTCCACCTCCATAACACCTGTGTTCTTTACCACTTCCCTTGAAATTGTCACCATGACTCTTTACTAGTTCACTCACTTCTATGAGTATTTGAATTTAAACATACATAACCAGAATTTCAAATTTAGTATCCATATTTGAGACAGATTATACAACATTCATCTTTCTGGTTCTTGGTTACCTCATTCAGAATGGTTGTTTCCAGCTCTATCCATTTACCTGTGAAATTTGCATTTAAAAAAATGAATAATATTCCTTTGTCTATATGTACCATATGCAGAAAAAGGAGAATACAGAGTACTCAGCTCAAATTGGAACACCTATATCATGACTCTTCCCTCCAAGGTTCAGGGATCACTATGAAAGAGGAGCAAAAAGATTGTAAGTTCAGTAATAGCAGATGTCTTCTGAAAAACAGTATTTGCTGAACATGACAGTATCATGCATGCATCAGCTCTTGTTGGCTGTGATTGCATGCAAAAGACATGCACAAGATCAAGCTAACTGCAGTCTCATGCATGAAGCCACACCCCTAGCTGAAATCTATTGGTATTCAATGGTTGCTGGGGGAGGAAGGGTCAGGTTCTGTTAGGGACTATTTAAAATAAAGTGTCAGATATAGGAGCTATCAAAATTTTGGACTCGACATCTTTGAACAAATCATATTGTTTCATCCGTTTATTTATTTATTAAGTGGAAATGTGGTTATAGTCTTTTTTAATAATATTGCTTGGCATAGATAAGTGAAGAGCAGAAATTACTAAGTTGTATATGTTAAGCTTTTTTCCCCATTTTTATTGTTTTGTTTTGTTTTTGTAACTCTGAAAAAATCCTCTAGTTCTTTCAATGGGGTTGTTTAGTAAGTAATTGAAATATATCAGATGGCTGAGTGAGACTGGAAACTCTGGAAAGTAAATGCCAGTGTTGTTCCCATGTAGGAGGCATAGTGTGCTTCCTGTCTCCCAGGTGGGTTCACATGGCTAGATGAGGTAGGATTATTACTTTTATTATCATCACTATAAGTAGTGAAAGGACACAGTTAGTGTTGTTTAAAAAGCTTACTCAGAAATCCCCAGCATTTAGCAAAGCCTTAAACTACAGGAGACTCCTAAAAGACCAGCAGTCCCCAGGAGTCTGTATAAGAACCAAAAATTTAAAATAAAAATAGATTATATAACATTGACAGATTGATGGTTTGCAATGAGTCCTGTAAAACCTCTCTGCCGTTCAAAATACGCAGCTTTTCACGTGTCACTGATCCCCACTGACCCAGGAATCCTCTGTTTAATAAGTGACTAAGGAAACATCTACCAGGCAGGTGGAAGAGATGAGCTGGATACCTTAGGACTATTTTATTAATGCCTACATTTGAGTAAAAGCTGAAACAGGATTTGTCACGCCAGATTCACTGCAAGCATAACGTTATTTATGTGAGTAGGTATGGGTAAGTAAGTGAGTTAATGTTGCAGTATTTCTAAAGCCAGCTGTTCCTGAAGCAGGGAAATATCTGGCTGTCATAAATGATCAATTGTACTAAAAGGTCCAAGCTTAGCAAATTTCTAAGTAAGATATTTAGTGAAGCTCTCACCTCCCTAAACCAGCTCATTCCAGAAACCAAACCATGGGGCCTAGAGCTTTGGGTTTGTGCTCAGAAATCCACAACCCCTATCCTAGAGTGTCACTGAACTGGAAATGTCACAACCCTTAGGGGAACATGAAAAATGCATATTATTTCACATCTGTTTCTCGCTTGATCCCAGTGGGCCTGATATTTCTCCAAATTGCAATGTGGGAAAAGCAATTTAATTTGATTGAGGTATGAACAAAAACTGACAACAAGCGAAGTCGAATACTTGCTTTAAGGTTAAATGGGAAGCTCAGCTTTGTGCTGTTATGGTGGGCAAATTCATCTGTAAGTATGACTTTCTCCTTTTAAATCTCTCGTCATTGCTGATGCAACTATGGCTCATCTCTTGAAGATCTGGCAGAACAAATATTCAAAGATTTAAAGATCGCTTCAAAACTGTCTCTCTGTTTCCTAAAATACATAGTGCATGTTTAGCCTATCAAACACAATGTGGACTATGAAAATGGAAAAGAGGAGAGGAAAGATTGTAGTAGCTCTGTGATCTTGGAAAGTTATTTATCCTTTTTAGATTCAGTTTTAGGTAGCCATCATAAGTATATATAGGATGAAAATGTAGATAAAGCAGAGTGAGAAGACAACTGGCTCTGATGTTTTTGAGAACCCAATTGGCAATGTTAATCAATTGAATTAAGCGTTTAGAGGTGGTAAAGATCTTCTCTTTTTGGCCTGTGTGATAATGATGTGGTTTCCTTTTCATAAAAACTCCTCGGGTATCAGCTTTCTCATCTTCTTATAGCTTAAGATTTAAAGAATCTGAAAAGTGCTGCTTCTGACTCCCTGGACATCAAAAATCACTCCCAGGACATGGAGCATAAAGCATTCCAGGACAGTGTTGAAGGGAAATGTTGGCTTTTTAAAGGAAGATGGACTATATCCCAATCTACCAACCCTCTGCTCATCGGCCACATTCTTGCAAGTCTCCCTAGGGAGAGGCGTCAGATTAGATTTAGCACAATCCATTCTGCAGCAGGCCTGTGCGCAGACTGATAAGCAAGTGAGGGGACAGGAGAACCTTGTCTGTGCTTTGTCCCTGGAGCACTGGCTATTTATTTCACTTCTACCCCAATCGACCAAAGGCATTTACTAAATTTTGTTTGATGCTGTCACCGGATTCCTTTGATAGCCCTAGTTTTGCAGCCAGGCTGAAAAGATTGGCAAGATGACAGTGCTTTGTGATAAGCTCACAGGAGTGCAATGGCAGGCGTGAGTTTCTTGGGGAAAATTATTCTTTCACTGAGCAATTAAAATCCACCCAGTGATTTTGCCAGCTGAAGAATTCAGTGAGTTCTGAGCCAGTTTCCATCATGTATGGATGTCTCAAATTCCTTTGAATGAGATGTTCAGCACATTTACCCCACAATGATATGCACCCTGTGAAATCCAGTTAAAAATGAAAAGGAGGAAAAGAGTGCCACATGATCACACAGTGGTTTTCTTTTTTGACCGTATTAGTACTGTTAATGTCTTCAATTATCTTGGAAATGCCACAAATATATTTTTCAAAACACTTTACCTGAGTTATATAAATGCATAGCATGTCTGGGAACTTCCACTGAAATAAAGTTATGTATTTGTTAAATTGTTAGTACCAGATATAAAAGTTATATATATATATATATATATATATATATATATATATATATATATATACATATATATTATTACCTTAAATTGTAATATATTGAAGAAAAAGATACCATAACCAATGCAAGTTCAAAACACGGGGTACTATAATTTTTCATTAAGATATATGTAACCTTTTTATGTGCTATAATTTTCTTTATTTCTATAGGTGTGGAATCAGATGATTGACTGCAACTGTTGAATTTTTTGCTCATGTTCACAAAACAGAGAAATGCATAAATTTCAATTAGAGATTAGTGATAATAAAGACATTATTTCGACATTCATGGAAATGGCCCACAATTTATGCACACGAAGGGAATGCATTGGATTTGAAATGAAAAGATTTGAGCTGGTAGTCTTATGCTGACACATTTGAAGTGTGTGATTCATGCAAGTAATTTTTAAAACTTTGAGCCATACTTTTCTCAATTATATTTCCCAGGAAATTTTTTTAAAAACTGAATGGCAGATAACACCCATTAGAATATTTATTGAACACTTGCCCATGTCAAGTATTTGACCAATTACTCTGAGGCATTAACTGAGTACATGTAGGAGAGACTTCTTGGAATAATAAAAAAATGCATTCATTAACATATTATATACACACATACACACACACAAACACACACACACACACACACACAGAGTTGTTCAAACAAGACTGGATACCTTCAAAAATCCATTTTAGTCTACTCCCTGCAAAGGGAAATTTAGAGCCTGCAGGTGTCCTATTCAGTCACCAAAGGGAGTTATACAAACTCTCCAGATGGAATTATTTTAGAAGGGGAAGGAACTGTAAGAGATATTGTCTACAATCTTTATTTTGTTGGCAGTCACCCTGAGGGATAAGGAGACTCCTCGAAAAAGTGTTTGATAGAAGCTGTCAGACTCTGGCCTCTAATACTGCTTTGGACTGAAGTTCTGCTTTCCCTGATATTTTATAGTAGTGATGGTTAGAATAACCATCACTACATCTAACCACAGAGGCATAGACTATACAGAGAGGATCTGACCATTCTGAAAGAATTTTAGGGAAAGCAAAGGCTTTTACTCTTACAAAGTTATTCCAAAGGCATTTAAAAATGTTTATAGAATAGAAGGAAATGATCTACATTTTCTTTAATGGCATGAGTACACGTATGATACCATACCAAAACAGTAACAGGTTTTAAAAATCATAGACCTCCTATAATAAAAAAAAAAATTTGTTCCAGGAAATATAGGTATGCATCAGTATTAAAAATGTGTCACCATAATTTATCATCTCAATAATTGAAGAAAGAAATTATATGCATATGCCTATAAAAGCTGAAAAGTGCTCTTTCCTTTCCACTCACTCCTTCCTTCTGTTTGCCCCCCCTCTCTCCCCTCTCCCAATAAAGCTCTAAAAAGGTTAAAAAAAGCTGAAAAGTATTTAAAATGTTTTATTATAAATTAAATGGTATGAAAATACATACTAAAGTAAGTTTTGTTTATTTCAAATATCAAGCCAATAAATAGCATTGAGAAAAGAGAAAAAAACATTAAATGAATTATCATCATGATTAAAACTTTTGAAGAAACTAATAATATATGTGACTTTATATTTTGGGATGAATATATAACTCTGTATAGAGTACTTGCCTAGCATGCATGAAGCTCTGGGTTCAGTCTCTAGTGCCATATACATGTACATATACGCATCAACACACAGCTGATTTATACTTGAAACCTCAAGGTAATTAACTGAAAAATGATTGCCAACTATGGGAGACATTTTTAAGGTTTCAGGGTCCTAATTTTGTATACATGGAATGGAGTATTTGAAATGTACAATCAAAATCCAGTTAAAGAAAAATTCATTCTTATGAACAATAAAATGGATCCAGTAATTATGTGTAACCTAATAAGAAATGCTGAGATGTCTAGAAAAGGAAATTGTCCATGCTTCTGATTCCTGCATACTATTAAAGTGAAGAAGAAGGTAGGCAGTATTTGGACAGCAATACTTGACCACACGATGTCACCCATGTTACGCTGCTAAGTATCAATTCTACATGTACAATTCTGAGATGTTCTTGGGCTAGAAGTTAAAAAACCTAATTATTCATTAGGTAAAAAAGAAATAGGCAAAACCACCAAAAACTGAAAAACAAAAACAAAACAAACCCAATGGATTGGCATTTAAGTATGTAATAGTACCAGACAATGGAACATGCTTTACATTTTTGGCAAATACAACATTATCTCAAACAGAAAATGTATTAGGTATAAGATTCAAAACTTAATCATGTACTGGAGCATAGTGCAAGACATCAATGATATTACAAAGGAATAACAAAAGAATGAACTATTTAGCAAAAATGTTTTACAGCCCCTTGAAAGGAAATTTGTCTGATCTATATATCGTGGTAACAGCAGACCAACTTCCAAATAGATCAAATGTTTAAAATATTAAAAAATTAAACTATAAAAGCATTACTAGTAAACTTCAGAGTTTTGTAAAATAATACCAAGTGGAAAAAAATACATTTATAAAGCTAATGCAAGATTAAGAAGCCACAACAACAACAATCAGTTCAACTACACAATTGCATCACACAGGTCACAATAAACAAAACAAGCACATGACTAATACAGTATTTTCAAATTATCATTGAAAAATATTGGCTTCAGTACACCTTAAACCAAGAAATAAATAAAATGAACAGTATAATACAATTGTGTTTTTATGGAGTTTGTGTGTTTCTTGTGTTTTTTCTTTTTTCTTTATAATTATTTTGTAATAGTTTGTCTATTTGTTTTCTAAAGAGAGAGAGAAAAAAATAGAAAGGACCTGGAGTTAGGTGGGCAGAAAGGTGGGGGAGAACTTATAGGGAGGGAAACCTTGATCAGAATACATTGTATGAAAAAATTCTTTTTTCAATAAGAAAAATCTAGTATAAAAAATGGAAAATGGAAAACAGGTATGCAGTTTACATGGAGGAACAAGCAAATGGCTCTTAAGCACATGGACACAAGTAAGTCTCACTTAAAAAGATAAAATATCAAGTTAGTGGATGATGAAAATCAATTTTCAACTTACATAGTCCAAAAAGATGGAAAAGACTGATAATTCACAGTGCTAAGGAACATGCTAAGAAAAAGGCACACATATTAATCATGAAATCATAATTTATATGTTGTGGAAGATAATTTGACAAACCTCTACAAAACTCAAACACAATACTTGGGCACAAATGAGATGAATAGTATATAGTTATTCACTGACAACATATTTATTGTATGTAGATTGAATAAATAAAAGGTGTTTAGAGGACCTACTAAATTTCACAGAATACACAATATTCCTGCTTTGTGCTAGCAGTTCTTTGGATCAGTTCAATTACTTTATTTGTCTTCAATTTTTTAAGTTTTATTTCTTTTTCCCCCAAGACTTATTTTTAAGTGCATTGGTGTTTTGCCTACATGTATGTCTGTGGGGGAGAATTCATATCTCCTGGAACTGGAGTTACAAACAGTTTTGAACTGCTATGTGGGTGGAGAGGGTTGAACTCAAGTCCTCTAGAAGAGTAGCCAGTGCTCTTAACCACTGAACTATCCCCCCAACCCTGCCTTCAGTTGTTTTAATAAGAAGTATACTCTCATTATTTATGAAGCTCTTGGAGTTGAGCCATTAGTAACACATAAAACTCTCCTAAATATTTTATTAAATTCTATAACTTTAAAGTAAGTATTCCATATTTTATATAAAGATAATAGAAGATCATATAAATTGCCATGATTGACTTAAAAGTTTGTATGCAATGACTACAGGGTGCTTATGAAGAACATTCCAAGACGTCATAAGGAGATACATGTGAGCATTACTCACAATTCTCTATGCTCATTAATTTAATTATATATATATATATATATATATATATATATATATATATATATATATGTAAGCAGCAGACAGGCAAGTGGGCAGGCAAATGGCATTTTATAAATGGAAGTGGATAGGCAGATAGAAGCTTATAAGCTTGGGGCAATGTATAAAGAGACAGGCAAAAATAGATTAGATATAGAGGTAGACAAGTAGACAGATGACAAGTAGATAATAGACAAACGATAAAAAGGTATAGATAAATCTATGATATAAAGGTGATAGATAGGTAGATAGATAGATGATAAGTAGATAGACAGATATATAATACAAAAATGATTGATGTATAGATGGTAGACAGAAAGATAACAGGTGGATAATAAATGGAGATAGACAGAGGTTGGCCTCTTCATCACAGCCATCCCCTAACTACATGTACACACTCATACTTCCACATCTCCTTTATACTCTAGCACCATCCTTTCAGTCAAGCATAAGAAAGCATGAAGAAATTTAAATTAGAACAATACTTTTCTCTGAAGTTGTAATTGTCAAAGACTAAGTTTCAAAAATTGAGTCTAAGCAATCTAATGGGCCATAAACATTTTATTTGAATATGAGAAAATAGAATCTATTAGAAAATATGAACAGACATACTAATGGGTTTAAATGCTATTAAATGATTATTTTCTTTTAGCCTTAATTATAATTTTATTTATGTGTGGTCTGTTTTCAACATGTAAGACATTTTAAAAGAAGATAAAATAATTATCCTAAAATTTTTAAAATCATTTCTGCATTTTAGAAATGGCAACAGAAAAGAAACAAGAAAGATTCATCCTCATATCAAAATATGAATTCATTTTCTAGGATTTTTCCAAATTATAACACTGCTATTATAGAGATATTTACATCTTCTCTAGTTATTTTAACATTCAGGTTAATTGATCTTCAAAACAATTCCCTTTACTCATATAAGGCAGATTTAGTCAAGTTTTGTGTCTGTATCAATTACTTCTCTCATTTTTTTTTGTAACAGAAACACCTTAATGGATGAAGGATTTATTCTAGCTGATGACCCTAGGAAGTACAATCCATCAGTGTGGGGAAGAAGCCATGGTAGCACCTGAAGGGTAAATCAGAGTGAATGTGAGACAGCTGGTTATATGGGCTGGCCCATCAGGAAACAAAACTCAGAGTAGCACAGGGTCCTGCAACTTACAAGGCTGCCTTTAGTTTCTTGCTTCTTCCAGTGATGTCCCACCTGATATAGGTACCATAATCTTCTGAAACTGCACAACCAGGTGTCAAGCAAGTGACCAGACACATGAGCCTATGAGAGATATGTCACCTTTAATCTGTGCATTGTGCACTGTTTGTTGCAGATTTATTCATCTAGGAAGCTGACTTAGGAATGCTGCCCAAGTGTGGTAAAATATTGTAACCCTAATAAACTTATCTGGGGGTCAGAGAACAGAACAGCCACTAGATACAGAGGTTAGAAAATGGTGGCACTCACATCTTTAAACCTAGCATTCCAGAGGCAGAAATCCCTCTGGGATCTCTGTGAGTTCAAGGCCACAGTGGAAACAGCCAGGCATGGTGATCCATGCCTTTAATCCCAAGAGGTGATGGCAGAAAAAAGAAAGATATATAAGGCATGAAGACCAGAAACTAGAAGGTTTTGGCTGGGTAAGCTTTTAGGCTTTTGAGCAGCAGTTCATTCGGATGAGGACACAGAAGCTTCCAATCGGAGGAAACAGGATCAGCTGAGGAACTGGTGAGGTGAGGTAGCTGTGGCTCCTTCTGCTTCTCTGATCTTCCAGCATTCACCCCAACAACTGGCCTCAGGTTTAATTCTATTAATAAGACCTAACAATTCTTGCTACACCCAAGTTCATACCTGAATTATTCTTAACAATAGGTATAGCAAGCCACATTATTTAATTATGTATTCTCTTATTGAAAAAATCCTGCACTCGTTGTTCACATACGATGATAGTAATAATAATAATAATAATAATAATAATAATAATAATAATAATAATGCTGATTGCAAACACACCAGACATGGGGCTGAACAGGGGTAACATACTGCAGGTAAAAGAGTCTTGGCCTCTGTTTTAATACAACTCATACTGACACCCATGAGCCACAGATAAAACTGCCGTGGACTCATAATGAATAGGATACACAGAAATCAAGAACATGAAAAAGAGACATCTTTTTGTCACCTTAAGTTTGAGCCCTCCTTTCTAATTCTAGCTCAGCATGGTATTTCTGAACCTCATATTCTTCTCCCTAAAATGGAGATTACATTAACTAAATGCTAGTGCTATTGGAAGGAGGATCAGAAAGAACACATTAAAACTGTATTTGGTTGCCATTTTTACTATGTTAACCCTGCCTATCCATGAGCATGGGAGATCTTTCCATTTTCTGACATCTTCTTCAATTTCTTTTTTCAGGGACTTAAAGTTCTTGTCATGTAGGTCCTTCACTTGCTTGGTTAGTGTTACCCCAAGGTATTTTATGTCATTTGTGGCTATTGTAAAGGGTGATGTATCTCTAATTGCATTCTCAGCTTCTTTGTCCATTGTATATAGGAGGGCTACTGATTTTTTTGAGTTGATCTTATATCCTGCTATGTTGCTGAAGGTGTTTATAGGCTTTATCAGTTCCTGGGTGGAATCTTTGGTCTCACTCAAGTATACTATCATGTCATCTGCAAATAGGGAAAGTTTGACTTCTTCCTTTCCAACTTGTATCCCCTTAATCTCCTTATGTAGTCTTATTGCTCTGGCTAGAACTTCAAGTACTATATTGAATAAGTATGGGGAGAGTGGACAGCCTTTCCTCGGTCCTGATTTTAATGGAATTGCTTTGAGTTTCTCTCCATTTAATTTGATGTTGGCTGTTGGCTTGCTGTAAATTGCCTTTATTATGTTTAGGTATGTTCCCTGTATTCCTGATCACTCCAAGACATTTATCATGAAGGGGTATTGAATTTTGTCAAATGCCTTTTCTGCATCTAGTGAGATGATCATGTGGTTTTTTTCTTTGAGTTTGTTTATATGGTGTATTACATTGATGGACTTTCGTATGTTGAACCACCCTTGCATCCCTGGGATGAAGCCTACTTGATCATGGTGGATAATTGTTCTGATGTGTTCTTGGAGTCTGTTTGCCAGTATTTTATTGAGTATTTTTGCATCAATGTTCATGAGGGAGATCGGTCAAGAAAAGAGAGGGAGAACAAGGAATAGGAGACTGTGGTAAATGAAGACCACATGAGAAAATGAAGGAACAAAGAGCTAAAGAGGCCCACAGAAATCCACAAAGATATCCCCACAAAAGACTTTGGCAATGGTCAAGAGACAGCCGGGACTGACCTACTCTGGTGATGGGATGGCCAAACACCCTAATAGTTGTGCCAGAAACCCCATCCAAGGACTGAGGAATCTGGATGCAGATATCCACGGCTAGGCCCCTGGTGGAGCTCTGGGAATCTAATTAGTGAGAAAGAGGAGGGTCTATATATATGAGCAAGAATTGTTGAAACCAAGGTTGGATAAAGCACAGGGACAAATAGCCAAATGAATGGAAACACATAAACTATGAACCAAAGGCTGAGGGGCCCCCAACTGGATCAGGCCCTCTGAATAGGTGAGACAGTCGATTGGCTTGATCTGTTTGGGAGGCATCTAGGCAGTGGTACCAGGTCCTGGGCTTGTTGCATGAGTTAGCTGTTTGAAACCTGGCACTTATGCAGGGACGCTTGGCTCAATCTGGGAGGAGGGGACTGGACCTGCCTGGACTGAGTCTATCAGGTCGATTCCAGTCCTCAGGGGAGACCTTGATCTTGAGGCGGTGGAAATGGGGGGGTGGGCTGGGGGGAAGAGGAGGGGGGCAGGAAGGGAGAGAACAAGGGAATCTGTGGCTATTATGTAGAACTGAATAGTATTGTAAAAAAAAAAAAAAAAAAAAAAAAAAAAAAACAACTGTATTTGGTACCTGCTCATAGATAATCAGCTTTTAATTTCAGTAAGTCCACAAGTTCTAGAGAACTCTTCTTACAGCCTGATAATTTGCACAAACCTATATAAATTTTCATAGTGATAATATGGAGATTTTTTTCCATAAATGCCTGTCAAATCTATTGACTGTGATTGTCAATCTATAGTCCTTAGAAAATATGAATATGGGAGCTGTCTACTAACAATATGTTTAATGAGAACAGCAACAAAAAAAAAACCAAATACAATACAGCACAGAAACATTTAAGACCTCCATATTTTCATCATTACCAAAGCATTTCATTTTTTTCACCTAACTCAATAAAGGCAAGAATATTTGGTCTGGAAGATGGCTTGCAGGATGAGGCACTTGGTATGCAAGTGTGAGGACTTGAATTCAGATCCCTGGAACCCACATAAAGTCAGGCATAGTGACACTCATTTGTAATCCTCAAAACCATAGGCTGATGGGAGGTGGAGACAATCCTGCGCAAAGGCCAGGTAACCATGAATGTGCAACACTGAACAAAATACTCTGTCTTAAACAGGGAGTGCAGAGGTTGTCCTCTGATATGACTTCCACAGACATGCTGTGACATGTGCAACACACACACACACACACACACACACACACACACACACACACAGATGCATGAAGCATGCAAACACGCACATACTTCCTTTTTTTGAATCAGTAGTAACTGGTTTTGCTTAAGCCATCCTATACCTATCCAAAGTTAGACAATTTCCTCATGACGTTAATGAAGGCTGAAACTATTTGGTAACACTCATTTTGCAGCTTCTTAGAAACATTTATTATAACCTTTGGTCCCTTCTCATGCCTTGGCATTTAGGAACACTTGGGAAAAGACCACAATTATGGGGAATTAGATTGCTATTAGAGAACAGAGCATCACTAAGAGGGAAAAGCCATAGAAATTCTATGAATTTGTCTAGGGCAAAGACCTCTACTTACTTTGGGAAAGGTTTATGTAAGGTCTGACATTTCAAAACGAGCCATCAAATATTCTTGGCTGCTTAATTTTGCAAGCTGGGACTCATGTGTTTGAAAGGGAAAAGGAAAAAAAAGAGTTTAGAATGAGTCCCTTTTCCCCATCTGTTCTGTCAATCCACTCCAGAAAGCAAAGGGTTGGCTCTGCAAGTAGAGGTTTTTCATGAGGTTAAAGCAAAGGACTTAAGAGAGCAAAGAGAAAGGTTATTTTCTTCACATTAAGAATATTAGCCTTGAGAGAAGGCAAATGGCTCCCACTGGGCAAGACATGGATTCTCCTTGTCTCTTGGAAGGAGCAATTTACTAGGTACTAGAGAAATAGCCTCAAAATTACATTTCATGCACGTTTCTTTATGCTCCTTCCTCTTCACATCTTAGCTTGTACTATTAACTTCATTCAAAGACAGGTGAAGAATCCTTGGGAATCCATGCTTCTGACTGACTGATAGTTCAAAAATAAATGTGGTTCTTGCCTGTGATTCTGCGCTAGTGACTAATGGGCTGCACATTTCCAGACCTCTCACCCAGCCTTAAACTAGAGCACTCCCCATTTGCACCCTGCAGAATCTGAATTCCCTTAATATAGAAGGCTTTCCACAGACCTGAGCTATCAAAAAACCACTCATTCACAGGAGAAATATAAGAAAACTTCTATTTTTATGTAATATGTAAGGCAATATTAATGATTATTAATGGAGCACTGTATTATATGGTAATGCATGCAGATAGCACATTCTTAATAATTACTCATCTTTATATCCCAAAATACCTTTTCATTTTTTTATCATGAAAGTTTTAAAATGCTTTCTTTTGACTTTTTGAAATGCACACAAAAGTCTAGTAAATACTTGTAGGAGATGGTGGAGAATGACTTACTAGTAAAAGTACACACTGCTTTTGCAGAGGACCCTAGTTGAAATCCTAGCTCCCATGTCAGGCAGCTCACAGACACCTGTAACTTCAGCTTTCAGTGATATAATGCCTCTGATGACCACAAGCTTCAGAACACAGGGGATATCTAAAGGAAGTGGGAGAATAAAAATGAAGAAAACAGCCTAACATAGTAGAAAGAAATTTAGACCACAAAGGCCGACTTTTAGGATCTCATTCTTGATAAAAGAAAGGATGTGATGAATCCAGAATATCACAAATTGTCTCAATAAAACATTTCTTTATAGACTAATACTGTGCAAAAATGGGAGTGCTATTTATTCCTTGACATACTAGGATGGCTGTAGCCACACCCTACACACTACAGAATGGTGGTTAATTTGGAGGTACTCAATGCATCTAAGCAGAATCATAAAGGGAGAGGTTCACTTTTAAATCAAAAAGATATAAAATACCGGTTAGAGAAAAAAAAAAAAAGCTTTCATACATCAAAGAACATTCACCTAAAAGGCTGCCACAATTCAAACAGAGGTTATAGGATAATATTAGGTAGAATCTTTTTAAATTGTCAACACTTGAGTGTTTCTGACCTATAAAGCATCAGTTTGCAATGGTTTGTCCTGTTAGTAATCTTAGTAACAATACACGTTCTGTTTCATTGAATTTGAAGAAAATCAGCTTACTCATTGTCTTCCTGTGGTTCCTGATGACAATTGCCTGCAATGTAGTAAGTATTAAATGAACACTGGTTCTATAAACAAATGATATATTTAACAGTGAGATGTGTTCAGAGCATTGTAGTTTCATTAATAACTATGTTTGGGATAAAACTTGTTTATATTTTCTGTGTTCTGGGTAAGTTGGTCATTTTTGATATATCTGTGTCTATTTTGATCAGTCCACTGGGAGGTCTATTTTACTTTGTTTTTTTTCTTTACTCCCAGGAGGTCCTGCATTAGAATATGGCTGATACCTTAGCTTCTATCTAAACAGGGAACCAGGATGCATCTTGCCCTCTCAACCTCTTCCATCTTGTAGAACTGAAATCGGTTTGCCATTACACTTCCAATCACTATTCATAAAACTGCCAGCAGCCTGCTGCTCACCTTTGCCAGATTTCTAGCTTCTTGTTTGAATGTCCTTCATCTTTTCCAATTGCCCTTTTGGCAGATTCAATTCTTAAGTGACTATTACTTTGCAATGCATGCACCGTAACCCCAATTTTCTGTTTGTTGCAGTTTATTTTCTGAGGAAAATTGCACTTTATTACAGACCTATTCATCTATGAGTTGGGGGAATGTGGTTTTATTCGGTCATAAATGGGCCATTTTCCCCCTTGCTTGAGTAGCAATTGGAAAGTAACTTTCTGTTCATTTGTAAGGTGATTTGGCAGGAAGGCTTAATCAGAACTATCAGAGTCAAGGATAGTCCATGTCATATCATAGTTTACATTACTTATAAAATATAAACCAAGGGGCCAGACTTGACAATTCAGCTTCAGTGCATATATTTGATTTGTTGATACCAAGGTAATTAAAAAAACTATTCTATTGACAAGTCTACCTTTTAAATTTGGTTTTATTCACTTAAATAACACCAGATAATCAATTTCAAGATCAACTTAAAGATATTTCATGGGCATAAAAATTTTAAAGCAATTTTATCTTTTCATGGAGTAATGTGATGTATGGTTCATATTTCATATATATTTGATTTTCATTATAATTCTTTGAAATAATGTTGAATAATTGATCATGATGTAAATCGGTGATTGGCACAACCCTAATGCTTTCAACTTTTGTTTTATTAAAAGTTCCTTCAAAAACTTGGACAAACATCAAAAAGCTGTGTTCATATCTGCTCAGTGGCTGTAACAAACTTCCATAGAATGGGTATCTTTTAATAAAAGAAATGCATTTCCCACTGCTCTGGAGACTGAGGTGTGTGTGTTCTGGTGCACCAGTGTCCCAGTAATGAACCAAAACAATAGGCAAAAAGCAAAAAGGGGCAGGATTTTGTTGTAGAATGAAGCAACAATGAGTGGAATTCTTGTTGTTTTTTTTTTTTAATTTTTTATGGTTTTAGGTTTTTGTATATTTATTTATTTATTTATTTATTTATTTATTTATTTATTTATTTATTTATTTATTTATTTATTTTTGGTTTTCTGAGACAGGGTTTCTCTGTGTAGCTTTGCGCCTTTCCTGGAACTCACTTGGTAGCACAGGCTGGCCTCGAACTCACAAAGATCCGCCTGCCTCTGCCTCCCGAGTGCTGGGATTAAAGGCATGCGCCACCACCGCCCGGCACAATTTTTGTACATTTAATATTGTATTTTGAACAAACCCCTTGCTCTTTCCTGCCAATTCCTTTCCTATCTCTCCACCACCTTTCCTTTCTAATTCTGTGTGCTCATTTTTTTTATAGTCTATTGAGTACATTAAATGCTGGCTGTTAAATGTACAAGGAAGGGTGTTGGAGCATCTAATAGGACAGAGGTAGACTGTCATGTGACTCTCCCTCTCCTAGAATTCATCAACTGCCAATAGCTTTCAGTTGGGGGTGGGAATCTGTGAGTCCCTTTCTACTTTAGCTAGAATTTCAGCTGGCTGACACCAACACACAAGATCTGAGAAAATTTCATTTCCATCACTTATGACTTCAGGGTATCCTGAAGACAAGGATAGTTTAGGGAATCCTCATAAAGAAACATTAAAAGATCTCATTTGGTAAGTTTCGAATCTAAGAGCCACCATCCAACAGGCATTCAGCACTCTTCTCATCAACTAGAAGTATACTAGAAATGTCTACAGTCCACATTTTTTTGAAAGTCTATTATGATAGTTTACAGGAAGGTATTAAAGAATAGAATGTGAGAGATGTGACTGATTCCAGAAATCATTTTAGCCACATGTTCACTCTATATATGAGAAAAACAAAATATGAAGAGTGATAAGGGATTTTCCAAGATATAAAGAATCCTTTACTAAAGTATCACAATGGAGATCTGATTATTATTGACTAAACTGTGTGAACAATGTTAGGCTAGGTCAGAGCTGTCACCTCACATGACCATCAGTATGACACTACAGGCAGAGCTTGGAGTCTTGGTGTACCTCTGTGTTCTGGTTGTGTGCATTTGTGCAAGTGTAAGCTAGAGGGAGACATCAATGTCTCATTCTATCACTCCCTAACAAAAAGAAAATGTAGTCTTTTTCAGATATACAGAGAGTGTCAGGAGACCCAGGTCATTTCTCCAGCCTGATGGAAGCAAAGCCAGTGATCTACAGTTGAGGGCTGAATGTTTTGAAAGATTCACAGTAACCACATTGTTGGGACCCCCCCCCACAACCACCACACACACACACTTGCATGATTTTTTTTTTATTTACAGACACAAGAGAAGTTTCTTTAAAAGATGAGGCCATTAATCCACTGCAATTTACTCAGTTTACCACTTTTTCTTCATCAATACAGTTCTTCCCCTTTTATGCAATGCTTAAGACAGTCTGCAGTCTCCCATTTCTCTCCCATTACAAAAGCTCAGCCAATTATGCTACCAAAGGATGAAGGATAGTGTCCTAAAAGCACAGCAACAATGGTATGCCAAAGTTGAGAATGTCCCATGAGGTCATCTAGCAGTTTCTGTGGATATGTTCTACTTCAAGCACTGTGCTGTGCATTTTTACAAAACAATGTCAGTTTATATACCATTCACTAACAACTCTATCAAAACTAATTAAGATTAGATTCTTAGTGTGTATGTAGAGCAGTTACAAATATTATATGGGTACTGATTTGATTTTACATATTAGGAGAAGCCTCAAAATGTTATAATACCTCATTTACTCTAACATAGGCACCCATCTTTTACATGCCACCCCAACGCCTATGATTAAACCCATATAAATTATTTTCTTAATAAAACTCCAATTCTGCTTTTTAAAAAGGTGAAGTGGGACATTAGTCATGAAAATTGTATGATTTCTAGTCATTTAACTTGTAATGGCCGCACAAGATTTTCCTTGTATTTTACTTTTTGAGTGAAAACATCCTTTAAAATCCTAACAGCACTTCAAACTTTTTATATTAGCTGGGATGGATACCAGGCTAGAAGATGAGAGGCAAGAACTGACAATGGTGTCACAGGAATTGTAGACAGTAACTACATGCAGGGGATAGATGCCATTTAATAACTCAGCCCCTCTCCATGGAACAGATGGGGAACCAGAGCCCAGAGAAGAGATGTTGCTCAAATTTCACTTCTCCTTACAGGCAGAGACAAGTTTCAATTGAATTCCATTATTTCCCAGTCACATACTCTTTCCAGAGAAGCATCAGATGCTGTCTCTTGGGATACAGACAGACATGCTTCCTTTGTCAGACACTACAGAAAAAAACAAACAAACAAACAAACAAACAAAAAAAACCGATATCCTAGCATGAAGAATTTAGGACATTCAAAGGCACCCCTCCTTCTCTATAAGAAGTACTACTTTGATCTTGTCCAAGCTATCCATTGCCAGCATCCTAAGTGACTGACAGAAATTACAACGCATTTCTATCACATCTATATTCTATTTTTAGAAAATAGATGCCACATTTATATTCTATTTGAAAGTCCTCAGTTGTGGCTCCCAGCCTTATACTACTGTGGCACCTCACTTCAGATTAAATACTTTCAACTCACTCAAAAATTTTTCATCCATTTTCTTTCCCTTTCACACACACATTTTCTTCTTTGTTAACTTCAGTGTGTAAGAGTGTGGTGTCTGTTTGTGATGTGTACCCATACCTGTGTGCCTGCTGGCTAGAGGTGGGTATTTTGTGTCCTGCTGTATTCCTCTATACTTATTCCCAGGAGATAGTGGCTGTCACTGAACTTAGAGCTAGGTTTGTGACCAATAAGCGCTCTGTCCCTCATCCTGCCTCCAAGGCTGGGATTATAGGTATGCATGTGACCATGGTGGTTTGTAAGCAGATTCTGGGATCCGTACTTGGGTCCTCCTATACATTGAGACACCTTTCCATACCTTCCATATACACTTTACAATTTTAAATCTAATTGACTTGTAAATGTATATGTATGCACATTATAGGGATGTATATATTTTATACATGCATTTTTCCAGATACCTGATACACAGACCATAATATTGTTCTCAATGTAGTATTCACTAAATGTTCATACTAAATGTAGGATTTTTGTATTATGACATACACATAAAAAAACCACAATTATAATCTTCTAACTCTAATTCTGTACCCTGTTATATAGAGTCAGTATTGCAACTTCTCTCTCCCTGTTGGACAATGGGAGGGATGGGGAGGGGCAAAAACTCAAATCTGGAGATGGGTATCTAATCAAAACAGTTCTCAATCCTATTGATTCCTTATCATAGATTATATTAACTTGCAGGAAGAAATATGTGTAGTGATCTTTCAAAGTAAAAGCAGGTTTCTTGAGGGAAAACTTATTTCTTGAGAGTATTCACTACTCACTTATTTTTTTTAATGAGGAAGCAAAGGAAGACTACAGTTCTTGACTCTATAATTCAAAGTGATACCTACACTGCACAGTGACATCCCTAGAGATGCAGAAAGAATCTAATCTAGTACAGTGTGAGCAGTAGACAGTGGTATTTTCTACAAATTAATTTAATTGGTTCTAAAAGAGCAAAAGGAAGTGGCTGTGTGCATCTGGATGATCCCTTGGGAGCAGAGTTGAAGGTGGCTTTGAGAAGATGCAGTAAGCCACTGTAGAGCCCAGTGTTTATCAAGCTCCCTAACTGCAATGTAATTTCATATCAAAATGTCCTGTGTTGTCTATTCTTTAAAAATTAATTACAGAATGCATTTATTTAAATATACCTATACATTAGGACAAGTCATGTTTAACATGACTCAGTTTGAATTTGTTAGCATAATAAAGCATTCTTGTCTATATAATTTGCTGGATGAATTCATCCAAACTCCTGAAATGATGTGCAGTGTAACAGACAAGATGAATCTGGGTGTTTAAATAGCACTTGAATTTCAGGATGGCTACACAGGGACAGTGTTGCTTTACTCATTAGGATCTTCTTCACTGAAGATAAGAAGAATTGAAATTAAATCACTTACCATTTTAAAATGCTTTTAAGTAATTGATAGAGGAAATATTAAAGTATACAAGGCTTCAGAGACATATTTTCAGATGCAAACAAGGAGTCTAGTGGAGCTCCAGGTAGAAGGATGGATGAGTGAAGCAGAAGCAATGGTATTAACTAGCATTCTAAACTGTGTATGAGTATTGTTGAATATTATTTAACTATGTAAAGACTTTTACATTTGTTTATGCGGCAAAATATTACTTTAACTGTGTAAAGGTGTGTTATATTTGTTTCTGCTGCCTTTATTAATGATGTAAAGATGTTACTTTTATTTATGCTATATTTGTTTAATTGTGTAAAGATTTGTTGCATTTGTTTCACCTTGCCTGCCTCAGGCACCTGATTGGTCTATTAAAGAGTTGAATGGCCAATAGCTAGGCAGAGGAAGAAGAGGTAGTGCTGGAGAGCAGAGAGAATTAATAGGAGGAGAAATCTAGGCTCAAGAATGAGAGGAAGAAGAGAGAGGAGAGAATGAGGGAGAATGAGGGGGGAAGATTCCTGGGGCCAGCCAGCCAGGCAACTGCCAGCTAGATAAATAGAGTAGGACACACAGAAAGAAAAGAAAAAAAGCCCTGAGACAAAACATAGATGAGGAGAAAGAGGTTAAGTTATAAGAGCTAGCAAGAAATGAGCTTAAGCTAGGCCGAGCATTCATTACTGTTAATAAGTCTCTGAGTCATGATTTGGGAGCTGGTTGGTGGCCATAAGAAAAAGCCTGGTACAATCTGAGTGAATGAGTGAACAAAGTTCTAAACAATAACCATTTGTATTATTTAAAGCAAATATTCTATGTACAATGAGATGAGGTTGTAAAAGTGCTATCTACGATGAACTACTTCTAGGAAAGGAGTATGTACTGGGAATTGAACCCAGAGCTGTATATGTTCTCTAACGCTGACCTATACAGTCAGCCTAAAGGTAATTAAAATAGACTTTATGTCTTCCTTTATATATGTTAATTAGTCTTCAGACCCTACAGGGCAGAAAGAGAGAACCAGCTCCTGCAAGTTCTTTCATTTCCAAGTGCTCCCTTGGCACCCACCCTCAAGTAAATAAATGAATATAATAAAGAATTCAAGATGAAGAGACAGATAACACAAAGGCTGAACCGTTTCTCCTTTGTTCTAAGGACTATTGAGAATGCACATAAAAGCAAATCATTGTTTCATATGTGGAAGATTCAAAAAGAAATAAAATGAAGTCTCTGTCTTCACTAGAGAGTCCCTGTCAGCTGGGAACAATTATAGGATAGGATCTGAGAACCCACATTCTGATCAATTTTCAGGTAATGGTTTCTGCTAGTTTCTTTTAGCTCAACAAAGAGAATGACATATGTGGATGGAGCTTCCTGAATCCAACTTCACTTCTAAAAGAGTATAGAATAGCTTAGAATATGTATTAAAAATGAAGATTTAACAGAAATATAAAGATGTGAATTCATTGATATTAATCATGAAACATAAAATAAAGTTCCAAAATAGCTGAGTCCATGACTATAATCTGAAAGGTAGAATATGTGGGCTACATTTTCTTAATTTTATCTATAACTAACAAACATATAGAGAAGTGTAGTTTATTAAAACAATTTCTCTGACTCTAAGAATTCATTTATGTGACTGACAAGTCTAATAATTAGGGTAAGAATGACAATATACAAGGGACATCTGCAGATTCTAGACACAACTTCAAGTTCAGTCAGCTGAAAGTGTTATTTCACAAGATGGAGAAAAATATTATGTGATTTCTGTCTTCTACATTGTGACAAATTCATAATCCAGACACCAGAGCAGATTCCATTAGGTGTCCTGTTCCCAGATTGCTGAAACCCAATTACAACATCACTAATGACAGCTCATTTTATATTCATGGGTATATCTCCAGATTTTTTTCACTTCAATTTTATCCTTTTTACTCATAATTGAATGCATCACTGATGGGGCTGAAGGCCAGTGAGTAACCTAATAGAGGTGAAAGTCCTGGAAAAATGAACGATTTCTTTTTTCTTAATCCTCCCTAGTTTATGGTACCTGTGCTGCTTCACAAAGGTCTCAGGGTTTTTGCTTGTTTGTTTGTTTGTTTTTTGTTTTCATCCGTTTGTATGAAATAATTAAGACAAGTGAGTGAAGCACTAACACATTTTCATCAATGGATAATTCTTTACAAGCATAAACATTAATACATAGGAAACTGGACAGCTTGTGTTTGTTTCAGGAGGCTGGATTCAAATGTCAAGAGGAGGGAGGTTCAGGCTGGGTGGTGGTAGTGCACGCCTTTAATCCCAGCACTCATGAAAGCAGAGCCAGACAGATCTCTGTGAGTTTGAGGCCAGTCTGGTCTCTAGAGTAAGATCCAGCACAAGCACCAAAACAACACAGAAAAACCTTGTCTCAACAACAAACAAACAAACAAAAAGAGTGGGTTCAGAAAAATCAAGGGGTCTCAATATAGAATTCCTGTCAAACTCTGCATATAGTTTGAAAGGATAAAACTTAGTTACTATCTCTGACTAATTTAAACAAATGCACTGTGAATGTTTATTTTTTCACTAAGTAGTATTGAGGAACTACAATGGGTAAAGAACATAACCTTGTCCTCAGTAGATAATCTTTTATAGAGAAAAATATAATATGAACATAGCCACATACTATTACACACTTATACACAAACATTTGATAGATACCACTCTAAAACCTTGGATTTCCATAGTTAGACATGTAGATACATTTCAAATAAGCAAAATATAATAAAGAAGAAAAATAGAAAAAGACTGCATATTTATTAAAATGCAAAGTATGGATCATGATGGTAGCTAACAGCTATACTTTGAATTTTTTTCCTATTTCCATCACTCACATTTTATTGTCTTTTTAGAATAACTACCTTTGCCTTCAGGACATAGTTCTGGAATATGTAACCTTCTCTGGTTGTTTATTGATGTAAGAAGAACCACTCCTTTGTTAGGTGGTACAATTCCTTAGGCAGAGGATCTAGCACAGTGTAAAAGAGAAGTAAGCCAGTTGACAGCAAGCAAGCAAGCAGGGCTATATGCATTGACCCTCTCCCCTCTCTCAACTGCAGATGTGATGCTTTAAGTTCCTACATTGACTTCTGCACAATCGTCAACCATAGCCTGGAATTGCGATCTAAGTAAACCCTTCCTTGACTAAGTTGTATTTCCTCAGGCTGTTTGTCACAACAACGGAGATGACACTAGGACATATACGAAGATTTAGTTTTCTCACCTTAGTCTATAAACAAAAATCAAATTCATGCTCACTACTCCAAATTTTAGCTCAAATAAGTTAGTATTCATAGACACTTGATGTACAGAATTTGAATATCACTCCATTGTTTTCATAAAAATGTTCCCACATGGAAAAGGACCAACTTGATGTTAAAGTAAACCATCTGCATCCTAGAGGACTAAGTCCCTAAATGTTATTAAATATATTTCATTTGAGAAAACATGATAGTATCAACAAATAACCCATTTTTGGATGGGTTTTGCAAAGTCAATATAATATAATTAGATAGCTAGCTCATTTTCCTATGACAAACCAACCTGCAATTGTCATTTCAATTCATCTTGAATGAACCATGAAAGTTTGAGAACTACACAGAAAGTCAAAACAAGATATAACCCTTTATGACCAGCATCCAAATCAACAAATAATTATCATGTATTAATATCACTTACATCGTTAGTCCTAAGGTAGTTAACATTATAAATACTTTGACATTTTTTTAAGAGGATGAAAATGTGAGTCTCTATGGATGGGTTGAACGTGAACTCTGACCTGGCTTGAGTTTTTCTGTTTCACAAACTCCCTGTATTCTTTACCTAAGGGACAACAGGAATCTAGTTACAATTATGTCTATTTGATATTCTGAGAAATGAATGCCTTAGCCACAAAACTCTCCTAAAGATAAAGACTGCCCTAGCCAAATCTAACTACTAGAGGAAACAATAGGTGCTTTACTTCGTGCTACTTTGCTGTGCCTTCTGTGGGAAAGCATTTAACAAGTTCTCTGAGGAGCCAGTAGGCAAGAGCGGCACTGAAGTTGAAGCAGCCCAGGTTAGTCAAGACCATTATGCTTCTTTGCCTCCCTAGAGTTCCAGGCGATCTACAGGTCTACTTCTCATTACAATATTTAGACTTATTCATTTATATTACAGACAACTGAGGCATATATCATTATTGTTCACATATTACATAAGGAAAATAGAGCATAGGAGGACTGAGGTTTTGACTTAAGAGACTTGGCTAGTACCTTATGGCAATGGAATTCAGATCTCTATCATATGATTCAATGAGAAACATTCTAAACTGTTTATCAACTATTCTCTAACTATACAAACTTCCTGTATCACATTCTTCACTACTGCCACCATCACTACCTAATGCCTGGAGACACTAGTTGTTCTTTATCAAGATATTTTTTGGTCCAACACTGTGATCCAGCTTTTCTAATATCAATTTGTTAAGCTCATGAGAAGGCATACTTATCTCCATTTTTTTTCAGATGAAACCAAGGCCTAAGGAGATTAAATACCCATGATATAGTAAATAAGTTCAGGTATCCAGCAGTCATATGCAAATCATACTGATTGTAAAAATTGTCTTTTTCCAGGTTTACCTGAGCCTTACTGCTGGAGGGGGGGGTTAGAAATATGAAGGATCTCTTGTGATGGTAACAATGCACTAAACATGTTGAGAGCAATCAAAACTGAGTGTTTAGTGGCTAAAGATACTGGACTCCTTCAATACTCTATAAACTGAAGGTATTCCCAGGAAAATGCCTGTAGATTCCGTTTTGAGGAACAGTTAATCAAGGCTTCTTTTTCATCACAGAGGTTTTTAGCAAGTTGAATATGTAAAATATTTTCCCATACTTGTGGCCAGTTTTCCTATCTATCGCAGCCTAGGGAAACGTGGAAAACTCTCAAGCATGGGTTTGCACATGACATTGACTTTTTATCCAGTTCTAAGGCAGTTATCATTTGTGTTCCTCTAGGAATGCAATCATTTATAGTTTGAAATAGCAAATGAGGGCAGCTGACATGTAAATAATGCAACTTAGCACCTTTGATCCTCTCTGGAGCAGTGTAAATTAATTCTGATAACTGCCTAAATCAAATATGCAGTGAGAGAATTATGAGATTGCCTAGGGGCATGATGGAGGAACTGTTTGCTGCTGTTTGTGGTAGCTTAATGTTCACTTATAGGAATTTCACTCTGCGGTCTATTTATATTTATCTGCCTGTACCTGTTGATGCCACCTGAGCTATACACATAAAACAACAATTTGATTGCTTTTTCTTTTGTAACTTACAGATGATGGCAGGTGGTATAATGATTATTTCATATGCTCTTATTAAATGCTAATGAGCAATAGTTTCAGAAAGATGGAAATATCATGGTGACAACTAGGAGGAGAGTACCTAGTGGGGAGATGCTCTTTGTAGTCAGAGGATGGTTGAGCCACCTCATAAGGTGAGAAATATGCATGTCTTTTCATGATGGTTGTCACTGTCCATCACTGGCTGGATGTGCCTCAATTTGGCTTAAATCAACAGGGAAAAAAAGGCGACAGTAGCAAGCCACAGTATGATTTATCCAGAAGTTCTTTTAGTGAATTTTTAATGAGTTTCAGGGATTGGAACATATTTCTAGCCTTGTATTATTTTCACAATAGATCAGAAAAAGCCAAGTATCCATACCAATGGTGAAAAAAGTAAGGCCAGGATAGTTCTGCATCTCACTTAGTTCACAGAGACACTGCATGTGAAATGTCAAATTCCAGCTGCTGGCAGATATTGCATAAGTCAATGTTCACCTCTACAGAACACATAGTGTTTAGCCTGCTCACTGAGTATAGGAGTGGTTGGTGTGATGAGAACTCAGCTTGCTTGTTGTCTAGAACTTTCAGCATTTTCATACCAGGCTTACATTATTATTATTAATTATTTTAATACTATGGGGAAGCAATTGAGGAATGCATTTCTTACCTAAAAGAGGGGAAGTGAGGGTCTGTATATTTTTGTTGTTCTTTAAACCAGTGTAATGAAAAATCTTGCTGTGAATCTATTAGCTGCTTTTTGAATGGGGAATGAGTTCTTGTAGCCAATCACCCTGATATTAATATATTAGCTGGGAGAGAGAGAGAGACAGAGAGAGAGAGAGAGAGAGAGAGAGAGAGAGAGAGAGAGAGAGAGAGAGAGAGAGAGAGAGAGAATAAGAATAAGAATAAGAATAAGAATAAGAATAAGAATAAGAATAAGAATAAGAATAAGAATAAGAATAAGAATAAGAATAAGAATAAGAATAAGAAAATAAGAAGCTGGTTCCTTGCAGTTGGATTGTTAGACCATTTTATATTACTGGAAGAAAATGCATGTGACAGGCAAATTCATGAAGAAAATAGACTGATTTAATTGGCAGTGCTAGAGATTCAAGGGAATGGCATAGATGCTAGCTTGGGCCTGGTGAGGATTTAATAGCAGCTGACAGAATTATGTGCAAGTAAGTTCCCCTTGTCAAATGAGATACAATAGAGTGATGCAAGCCTTACAGTCCCTCCCAAGAGCACTGTCCCAATTGATGTGAGGACCTACAACCACAACATGAACTTCTCACCACCTCAACACTGTCACATGGAAATCCAAGTAGACCATGGTTGTTTGGAAATCCCAGTACTGCTTCATCCAAATCACAGTACAGGTTTAGGTGTGAGGGAGATTCCATAGTTTCCTTTTTGAACATGGAACACAAAGAGTTGCTTTCATGAGACTCATATATGATTTATCAGAAAGAAACCTGGGGCTACCCACCATCCTTCAATACTTCTGGAAGAGGACAAAGGATGTTAGCCATTAGCGTACAATCAGTTCAAACTAAGAGACTCTGTACAGGGACTCCTGGAAATGATTTTTCATTGGAACAATAAAAGTGATGATTGGCAAGTGTGTGGTTTCCTTTTGTTCTAGTTGATAGTATATGTGCTTTCTTTTTCACTTTTAAGAGCTCAGTGCTATGGAGTGCTGAATTCATCTGTAAGTGGGTTAATGGGATTTTTAAAGGGTTATAAATTATCCCAATTAGCTTACAGAGGTCATTCTGCAGGAAATGCTAGTGTTCCAGAAAATATAATAAATCCATCAACATCTAGAAGACCCATAACAGGTTTTATCGACTTATGGAGGGTGAGTGATTGACTAACCCAGAGTCACTGAAATTGGCACAGTTGAAGTGAGAGAAAGTCTGATGCATGGAGCTGAAATTATTGGAAGCACTGTAGCCCCAGAGTATGGTAGGGCTGTCACCTAAAATGTGTAAAATGTGGACAGTGATAAAGATCTATTCTGAAGCTGTTGGGCAGTGTTACAACATATGTGGAATAAATGCATACACACATATATATGTATAATATATATTCATATTTCATGTCTCTCTGCAGAATAATGCATTCAATCTCTTTTATAGGCCATATTGAAGACAATGGAGATTCAGATCTAATTTTAAGATCATCTAGATAGGAAATAACTGCCATTTGCCAGGATATTTATATATTCTTCATTACCATTTTGTGAGCAAAGCACCATTCTACTCATTTACAAATGAAAACAAAACAAAACAAAAAACTAAGTCTAAAACATATTATTTAACTTGTCCAAGGATTTAGGAACTAACAACCATCATGTGGCAGAGAAGAATTTCACATAAACTTATCTGAAAAACCCTAGGTTACTGTTCTGGACCCTGGTTCAGGTCCCAAAAGTATGTATTCAGCACAGAACCAAAGAGGTATGATGATATTGATATGTATAATAAAGAGCTAAGTATCTCCTGTCTACGCCAGGTTATTATTTACTCATCCTGACCATTACTCACCATGTCTATATAATCTGTATGAATCTTGCACCTTTACAGCTACCCTAATGACTAGAGTTAAGAGTCAATTTGACAATATCTAAAGTCACATGCCTCTGAGCTTGAGCTTGTCTGTAGTGTATTCTCTTGTTAGTGTTAACTGAGGTGGGAAGATCCAGCCAGTGTTGGTGACAACATTCCCAATACAGGGTATCCTAGCTTACCTTAGAGTGGAGAAAGTGAGCTGAGCACTATCACATGTGCATTAACACATTGCTTCCTGATCTTGAGAGTAGATATAATGTGAGTGGGCACTTCAAGCTTCAACACCATGACACCTCCCCCGCAATGACAGGCTGTTAGCTAGCATTGCAAGGCAAGTAAGTTCTTTCTCCTTTAAGTTGCTTTTGTAGGGATTTTTATTTATTTATTTATTTATTTATTTATTTATTTATTTATTTATTTATTTATTTATTTTACACATCAATCAGAGATCCCCCTCTTCCCTCCTCCTGCCTCCCCAGCCTTTCCCCGCAACTGACACTCCATTCTCTCCCACACACAAGAAGGCAAGGCCTCCCAGGGAGGCATATCCAGTAGAAGCAAGTCCAAGCCCTTCTCCCTGCCTCAAGGCTGCCTGAGGTATCCCATCATGGGTAGTGGGCTCCAAAAAGCCTCCTCGTGCACTAGGGATGGATTCTGATTCTACTGCCAGCCCCCCTCCCCAAACAAACCAAGCTACACAATTGTCTTGCTATACAGAGGGGCAAGTCCAGTCTCATGTAGGCTCCACAGCCATTGATCCAACTTTCATGAGTTCCCACTAGTTTGGTTTGGTTGTCTCTGCAGGTTTCCTTGTCATGATCCTGATGCACTTGCTCATAGAATCCCTCTTCTCTCTCCCAATGGACTCCTGGAGATCTGCTTGGTGTTTGGCTGTGGATCTCTACATCTTCCTCCATCAGTCATTGGAGAAAAGCTCTGTGATTACAGGGTATTCACCAATATGATCACTGGGGCAAACCAGTTCAGTTCAGGTGAAATGGGGGTGAGGAATAGGCAATAGAGGGTAGGGCATGGGGGATGAGAACATAAGGGAATGGGATGTTTGAGCTGGAACAGGGATGGAGTGGGAAAGCAATGAGAAAAATACCATGATGGAGGGAGATATCACGGGGATAGAGAGAAACCTGGTGCTTGGTTTTTTTTTTCTTTTTTCTTTTTTAAATCATAGCAACAGGAAAGAAAACTAAGACAAAATAATAGTGCTTGTATTTTGGGATTTGACAAAATTCATTAGTAACATAAATTTTACCAGTTTATTTTTACCTATTTCAAATCTAGCTTCCTAAAATATAATCTTAAATACATGGATTATCTTATTGAACAGTATTCTTCCACATCCTAAAAAGAATAGAGGGGGAAGGATACATTTTTTTTAACAGCTTGCATTGTTTTCTTTAGCATGATAAACAAATTGTCACTGAATGGTTTCAACAGTGAGAGCTCATTTGCTCAGTGGTCCAATAGGAAGCAGGTGGTGCATGGGCCCTGGAGCTGGTTTGAAGCTACTGATAAGTGCCACCCCGCTTTTGTTGTGGGTCTTTTGAAGGTTGAGTTGCTGCCTCAGTGCATCAGTATTCTCTGTCTTTTTGCTTTGGTGTGTGTGTGTGTGTGTGTGTGTGTGTGTGTGTGTGTGTGTGTGTGTTGTATATGCCCATGTACACATATGTGTGCACCAGGTGAACTTCCTTGTATGGGTGTGCTTGCCTGTGCAGGCACATGTGGAGGCCAAAGGTTGCCAATAGGACATCTTTCTCAATCAATTCTCCACATAATTCTCTGAGAGAAGGTCTCTCACTCAGCCTGAAGCAGATGTGTTCCACTAGACTTGATCCCAGCAACTCTAGGATCTGCTGGTTTCCTCTCTCTGGTGATAGGGTGTCAAGGGTTTATTGCAACACCTGGCTTTTGCATGGCTGCTGGGAATATGAAGTCAGAAACCAAGGCCCTCCAAACAACTGCCTTGCCTACCCAATGAGTCATCTCTTCATCCCAGTGTACCAGGATGTTCATTTGATAATACTATCAACCCCAAATTGCTTTTGGGGAAATCAAATAATTTAATTCATACAAGGCACCCAGCTCAGAGAACTGACTTGTTATAAACATCAATCCATTTAGTGAGTTTCTCCTTCCAGGTCTGTGGCTGTCCCTAAAGGACATCAGGCCTATCACCCTAATAACATTATTTACTTTTTGCTATACCATGGTTGATTATTTTCTAATCTCATATTAAATAATAGTAAATAATATCAGGTCTGCTTGTATAAAGGTCAGCAACTTGGGACTAAATTTTTATCAAAGGTGAAAAAAAATCTCAAATAAAATTCAATTTTAAAATATTTACTTGTTTATATAAATTTACGCTTTTCAATTTAGCAAGCAAACACTGGTATTTATGGACAAACTAAGTTAGGTATGGCAATTTTTGTTTTTCAAGCAGTACAAGACATTTTAAAATGTCAATATTGCTTTTACATTCATTCTTTTATCTGATTTCCTTATTTGAATTACATTCTTCCATACACTTCTCTTTCCACAGACAAACGTTGAAGATTATTCCTATTTGGGGGGGGGCGGGTTGTGTGTGTGTGTGTGTGTGTGTGTGTGTGTGTGTGTGTGTGTGTGTGTGTGTTTAATGTGCATGTGTCATGAGAGAACAACTTAAAGGAATTGGTTCTTTCCTTCCACCATGCATTTCAGGGCTGGAATCTAGATTTTCAGCATTTGCACCTAGCATCTTTACCTAGAGCAAACTCTGACCCCTCTCACCAGCCCAGAACTTTGGATTTCAAAAAGAATTCTCAACATTAGTAGCCCTTCTGTTTGTGGCCCTTGATTCCCGAGTGCTCATATAACTATTCCTTATTTACTTGAAATGTATTTATTAAACATTTATTATGTACCAGAATTTTCCAGAAGTGAGAGCAATACAGCATTGAAGAAGTCTGACTCAGCCCTCTATATTGTTGTTACTGAAGCAGACACACATTTTATATGTCAAAATGGCAGCGATAAACAATTTGTGAAAACACACAGTGTACTAAGAGATTATGTAAACGTGAAATCTGTCCTAAAGAATAAGAATTAGCTTCTAAAGCTGATTTGTGTAAAAAATTAATAGTATTAAGTAGGCAAAATCTGTCACACAGCTATTGTCCCACAATCACACCCAAGGGATCTATAGTGTCCTAATATTTGCTTATTCTTCCAACATCTATGAAATGAAATAAAATTCAGCATTCTAGGAAGTCCTTTTGTCCACAATGATCATTTTTTGTTCTTATGAAAATCAGGGAAATATGACATACATTTACACTCAGTTGTGAAGTCTGAATTAAGGCTGATTCTACACTTTAACTATTTTATAGAAGTTATTATACTAATCTTAGAAAAAACAGTATGGGTGGATGATGCTTGGATACTAAATAAATATATATGTATCTCAGAATAGACAACATAAGCTTTTACTGACCAGTAAAATTACTGTATTCATGGAATTCCATTTATTACAATTCAATGGTTTATTAAACATATTAACTCAGATATTCCATGTTTAAGGGAAAAAGAGAAATTATGTGAGAGTATTCTATCATCAAGAGCATCAGAGAAAACTGCTGACAGTATCTTATTAGAAAATGATGGAACTTTTAAAATGCACATTCATTTGAAATTTATTAAATACACACTTCATGATGGCATTTTTATCCCAGATGTTTTTACAACATTCTCTTCTCAAATAATAGCATGGAGAGTTTATGCTACCATTTGAACACAACTATTCCAAATTGAACTTTGAGGATTTCTATTATTTATTATTTTGTCTGAATAAATAGAAAATGCACAATTCTGCAGTACAACATAAACATAATTTGAGTCTTGGCTCAGTAAAGTGAAGACTCAGACTAAGATGGCTGGCTATAGGAAGTAGCACAAGAAAATAGGATATGTATCTAACAGAATCTATGGCAGCATCATCTGTAAAGAGCCTTCCTTACAAGTGCCCCAGCATTATAAATTTCATCCTTGAAAACTACCTTAAGCTAATTAAGAAAGTTTCATTAGTGGAAAAAAAAAAACTTAGCAAGACCCATACAGTCTCACACACCATGGATAGACACAAGAGAACAATATGTAATCCTGGACATATAAAATTATACCATCTGTGAAGGATCTAGCCTTTTTAGACTACAAAATCACAGTCTATGGGTATAACAGGACACGTGTCTCAGAACGAATCTTTGTTTCTAAGTGCAGAAGGATGAGCATCAAATATGGTCCCTATGCGTAAAGCCTTGACATTCTTCCATCATGCTTCTTTTTTTTTTTTTTTTTTTTTTTTGGTTTTTCGAGACAGGATTTCTCTGTGTAGCTTTGCGCCTTTTCCTGGAACTCACTTGGTAGCCCAGGCTGGCCTCGAACTCACAGAGATCCGCTTGCCTCTGCCTCCCGAGTGCTGGGATTAAAGGCGTGCGCCACCACCGCCCGGCTTCCATCATGCTTCTTAGGAATAGCTTTGTAAAATGCATTCCGTTTCACCTGTGTCAGCTACCCCTTTTAAAATCTTTATATTAGAGGTAATCACTCTCTCGTGTATCTATTCCAAATTTCTCATATTCATATGAACAAATACATACAAGCATACATATTTCTATAGCTTTCATGGGCAACCTCTACTCATCTATTACTCTTCAGGTTTCATATCACTTCTTCCAAGAAAACAATTGTATTTTTCCAAGTAGGAATTTTGTTTCCATCTTACATAGTCCATAAGATTCTTTGATGTCAATATTTGCATTCTTACATCTTAATTATGCTTATTGTCTGATTTTCTTGCTATATATGAATATTTGGTTAGGAAGAAAATCACATAGCGGTAGACATTTCTTAAGTTAATAAACATTATTAAGAACAAATAAATAGACAATAGCAGTTTTATTACCAAATTACCTAACATGCTATCATACTGGTATTCATTTTCTGCAAACTTCTGGGTCTGGTCATTTCAAAGCACCAGTGAATACAAGTGCTCTTATCTTATGTTGGTCTTATCATGAAATTATTTCTGGCCATATAACACAGAAAGTATACATACAGGATAGTAGGATTTCTGGATATTATTTGTTTACTTTAATGCTAGTATAAATGAATATACACAGAATTTACTGCAGAGTACATGTATTATCTTTCCTACCAAACCCTAACAGTTACAAGAATGAACTCCTTAAGCTCTCTCTCTCTTTCTCTCTCTCTCTCTCTCTCTCTCTCTCTCTCTCTCTCTCTCTCTCTCTCTCTTTCTCTCTCTCTTTCTCATCTCTTATCTCTCTATCTATTGCCTATCTTCTATATTTGTATCTGAATATGCATACACACATATACCTACATTTATATAAAGTTATATACATATATACAAGCACATTATAGATACTATAAATTATAGTAACCAACATACAAAAATTGGTAGCAGTAGTTAATTAGATTATTGTGATACACCTGACCACCATTATTCATATACCTTAGAAACTAGTTTGTGGAAAAAACATATAAATATGTATAATGTGTGTGTTTGTGTATGAATGGTTATGTGTTAACTGTTAAAGTTTGAATATTAAATTCTCCCAACTTCATGTGTTTGGGTTTTTTTCCAATAAAATTTATTTATTTATTTTATATCCTAGCTACAGTTTCCCCTCTCTTTCCTCCTCCCAGTTCCTTTCCCCCACCCCTTTCTGTTCTTATCCCCCCAATCCACTCCTCCTCCATTTCTGTTTACAAAAGGGTAGGTCTCCCATGAGTATCAACAAAACATGGCATATCAAGTTGCAGTAAGACTAAGCACCACCCCTTGTATTAAGGCTGGGGAATATGACCCAGTATAAGGAATAGGGTCCCAAAAGCCAGAAAAAGAGTCAGAGATAACCCCTATTCCCACTGTTAGGAGTCCCACAGGAGGAGCAAGCTACACAACTTTAACCTACATGCAGAGTGCCTAGGTCAGTCCCATGAGGGCTTCCTGGTTGTTGGTTCAATCTCTGTGAACCCCTGTGAGCCCAAATTAGTTGATTCTGTGAGTTTTCTTGTGGTGTCTTTGACCCCTCTGGCTCCTAAAATCCCTTTTCCCCTCTTCTGAAAGATTCCCTAAACTCTACTTAATGTCTACATCTATTTTTCATCAGTTGCTAGATGAAGCCCCTGTGTTGACAGTTGGACTAGGCACCAGTCTCGTCACAGGAGATGGTCAGATCAGGCTACACACCCACTATTACTAGGAGTCTTATCTCGGGTCATCAATATAAATTCCTGGGAGAGTCCCTTATTCCATGTTTTTACATGACCATGACATGCCCCTCCCCCCTTTCCAGCAGTCTCTTTTAGTACTCTTCCCCTCCATCCCTACTCCTTCAACCTGATCACTCATGTTCCCACCTACCCCTCATCCACTTAGGAAATCTCTTCCATTTCCTCTTCCCAGGAAGATCTGGGTGATCTTCTATGAACTCTCTTTGTTACTTAGTCTTTCTGGGTCTATGGATTGTAACATAATTTTCCTTTATCTTATAGCTAATATCCAGCTATTAAAAGCAAGGACACCGTGAAATTTGAAGGCAAATGGATAGAACTAGAAAAATATCATCCTGAGTGAAGTAACCCAGACTGAAAAAGACAAACATGGTATTTACTCACTCATAAGAGGAGGTTAGCATAAAGATTAACTACATATATTTGAACACTTATTCCCTCATTGGTGGCACTAGCTTGAAAGTTGTAGAACTTTGTGACATGGAGCCTAGCTAGTAGTAGTAGACCATCAGAACCAGGTCCTGAAGTATATAGCTCCCAGTGTCTGGTCTATCACATCTCCCCTTTCTTCCTGATGTATGAACCTGTGCAGAGGCCATGCTCTAAACTCCCCCTGCCATTGATCAAGGCACTTCACTTCCTAGATTTTCTCTACCACAACTGACTAGGATTCTATAACATGGGGGTGGGGGGTGACACTCCAACCCTTCTTCCCTTAACTTGCTTCTATGAGTTGTTTTGTCATTGCCATTAAAAAAAGTACCCAATATTGAAAACTGGTAGCGGTAGTTAAGTAAGTTATTGTCATATACCTGTCCATATTACTCATATACTTTAGGAACTAGTTTATGGGAGAATTTGCAAGATTTTATCTTCAGACTGGAAAATCCACAGACTGTTGTAAACAGCTCTTAATTGGTCACTCTAATTGAGATGAAGAAAATTGGGATACCAGTAGACAGAGAATAAGAGAGAAGGTATGCCTACTAGATAGGAACAAGGACTGTGTGGAATTGTACTGAAGCTGTTCTGGAAAAAAAAAATTCTAGCTCTGGTCTGTCCCCACACTGGTCATTTGGAGGAGGCTTAATTAATTGTAATAGATGGATTTATTTGGCACAGGAAATTTGAGGACAACTTATCATCTGTGTCATGGCATGGTTCTTGCTTGCTGCTCTTACCTCAGATTTACAGTGGGAATACACCACATGAAAGTGAAAGAGAAAGTTGTGAAAATTGGCCGCTTAGGCAAGGAGAAGGCCATGGATGTGTTTAAAGTTTCAAAAAGGACAGGGCTATAATTATAATCGTGTAATCACTTTAACACCAATATTCCAGCAAAGGCAAATGATAAGCGTTGTGCTGTGACTATAGGGAAGATGCCTAGGCGATAACATGTCTGTGAAAGAAAATGTCTAGGAGACAACATGTCTGTGAGACAACATGTCGAGGAAACAACATGTCTAAGAGACAGCATGTCTGTGAGGGGGGACTCTACCCTCTATAATCATATGCCAAAATAAGTCTTTCCTCCTTTAAGGTGCTTCTTGTTTGATATTTTGTTACAGCAACAAGAGTAACTAATACTATACTCAAGGTACCCAAAACTTAAGCTTCACAAAAGTTCCATAATAAATCTATTTTTTTATTTTTGGTTAACATAAAGAGAAGGAGTCTTTTCCACTATGAGATCTCATTCTTATTCCTATAGTAGTTCCTCAAAGCACATTAAGTGAATGGCTCAAATTCTCTCTCTCTCCCTCCCTCCCTCCCTCCCCCCCTCCCTCCCTCCCTCCCTCCCCCCCTTTTTCATGTGTGAGTGTGTGTTTTGGTTTTGGTTTTAATCATGTCTTCATAATCTACTAGGAAAGCCATTAGTAAAATAATTAAAATTCAAAAAGGAAAAAGAGCTCATATTATGAGGGATGTTACATCCAGCAAATACCAGTACACATCAAAACAACTTTTATCATGTGCCATGCAAGGTATCAGAATATTATTATGATAACCATATGTCATAATTCTACTTGTGTGCAATTGTTTACCTTGTATTGTAACTGAGATAACATCTCATTACCTAGCACAGGATAATCTTGTTCTTGTGATATTTAGCCTGTACATCCTGGTATGGTTATAAGCATATAATACGGTACCCAGTCCCATGTATATTATTGAATAGCTCCTTTACTCTGTAATCTAATGTTAGCAGGAGGACTTGACTTCTGGAATACTTTTCAGAAAGGGTTTTTTGTGTGTGTGTCAGGAAAATGAGATCAAATGTCATGAAAGGGACTAATATCCAAAGAACCTATGCCTACCAATAGGCAATGGGTAAATTGAGAATCTAAAGTATGGAATACAAAAAAAAAATAAGGAGAAACAGCACTGATACTGTCCTCACTGTGAGCAAATCCTTCAAAAATCTATACTAAGTAATACATGCAAGACACACTACTATATAATTTCATTTATACAAAATTATAGGAATTGCAAACCAATTTGTGACAGGATTCATGCTGAGAAGTGAAAATACAGATACTTGTAGGGTAGAAAAATAAGAATACAAAGAGACGCCAGAAAAATTTCAAGCTTGAGAGAAGAAAAGTTAGATGTGTGTGTATTCATGGTTTCATGATTATAAATGCTTAAACTGTCAAATCACATATTTTAACATGTGTTTCTTATTTAATATCAGTTATATCTCAACAAGGCTGTTTCAAAAAATCAATAAAAAATCAAAGTATCTACTATTCATTGCTATGTGGCCAAAACAAAAGAAATTAGTTTTCTACAGCATGAGCTTCTAAAAGAGAAGAATCAGGCATGTCCCCTTTTATACTCTTATTCTGGAAAAAAAAATTCTAGCTCTGGTCTGTCCCCACACTGGTTATTTGGAGGAGGCTTAATTAATTGTAATAGATGGATTTATTTGGCACAGGAAATTTGAGGACAATTAAGTATCTATACATTACTTTCCAAAGCCCTAAAACAGTAGCACACTAACTTCTGTGCATCCTGTAAGATTGATGACATTTCCATTTAACAGAACACACTTAGAATCACCTAAATAATTTTTATGTTCAAGGCCAAGATGGATTTGACAAAACAAATAACAGTCTTGGTAATGAAACAGTAATTCCTATTCTAAAATCAATGCACATTATTGAAAAACAAATGGCTCCCCCCAATTGTCATAGTGTTATATCAATCTGTTTCTACCTAAATGAATATTTGCTATTTCAAAAGATCAAACGAATTATTAGATTAGTTTTAAGTATATTATTACTACTAAATTTCATGATATTTGCTTCATAAATTGCTGCAAAATTGACTTAATTGCTTAATTTCCAGAGAGTTTTTTTTTTTTTTTTTTTTTTTTTTTTTTTTTTTTTTTTTTTTACATAGCCTGCCCCAGACACCACCATGTTCTTTCCATCATTTCTTACCTTGTGGAATATGTTGACAAATAATATGAAGACACATTGATGAAAGAGAAACAAGTCAAAATTGATTGTACTGTTTTAATTTGTTTGCTCTTGGTTTAAAAAGTCTTTAAACGAAATTGCAAGGCAATGAGAATCAGCCTCAATCAGGACAGTCACACTGCATATTGTCATAACAGGAGCTATCTGTGTGATATGTCAATGTTATAACATCCTCGGGTGATAAGTTAGACAGGTGTTAATTTTTAGTTCATTGAAGAGTACTTCTCACAAATTCTGCATTATTTCATGTTTTTGAAATTGTGTTGTAAAACTTTAGCATACGTACTCCTACACACATATAAACAGCCGTGTCTTTTCACACTTTGTACCTTGACTGTTTCTTGAGCTTTAGAACATGGGAATATTTCCTTTCTTACACTACCCTTAACTATCTTCCTGTCTGCACAGCACACAATGCTTTTTCAAGAATCACTTTTAGGCATGGATTATAATGTATCCACTGCTATGTACCTCTGTGCTGATGTTCTGACCTATCTTTTGTAGATTCAATCACTTCCCCTAAAGACAGATATATTAGCACTGAGTACATTATTTTCCTTGCCTTCAAGCACATAAACATTTTAATGAAAATATTACTATCTAATAATAACATCTATTTCTCTTTCCAACAGATTCTAAGTGTGGGCCATGTTAAATTAAAGAAGAGAGGTAATTGCTAGAAACTTAGGGGGTCAGGCAGCCTCAGGTTTCAGTTATCTTTACTATTTACTAGGAAGCTGTTTTAAACAAGTTACTTAACCTCTCATAGTTTCTTCATTGTTGTTGTTTTTTAAAATGTATAAAATAGAAGCCATTGTATTTGACTTATTATTGTATGGCAACAAAAGATGTCACAAAGAAATACATGAAGAATGGTTGATTCATAATACATGTTCAATAAATGATAAATAATACTGCTGATACTTCTGTGTTGCTATTATTGCTTTCATCACAGCAGCTGAAAACTAGGAGATTTCACAAACACATGCTAGTGAATACGGTTCAGTTATTTTCTGTTTGAAGATTTTCAGGCAGAAAGATATTACAGATATTATGGAATGATATTCCTCAAAGCAAACTGACCCTCACCCACGTATTGGCTTGATCTGACAGACCTTGTCATACTGTAAATGAGAGAACTGCAGCTGGAAAAAGCCATCTGGTTCTTCTGAGGAATCAAACCCATAGGAGATAATAATGAAAACATGCATCACTTGTAACCTTTTAGGCCAACTGTGCTATTGAACATCACAGAAATATAATGGCTTTCCTAGTATGTCAGAATATTCTCCATCCCCACCAACACCTAGTTAATCAAAGGGTTCCATGCTTATTGTTTCAGTCTGCATTCAGCTATAATACACTCTGAAAGCCTGCATCCTTTCCCTCAAAGCCATGAAGGCCCCAGGAAATTATTATGCCTGACTGTCATGCACACTAAGGACCCCAAGAGATGAAACCAAGCCTGCTACACTATGAAAATTTTTTTTAAAAAAGGAGAATAGGGGAGTCATGTTAAAAATAAATAGTTTCAAAATTTTCATAGAAAAAAGTCAATGCAATTTGCAACTTCATTTGTTGCAGTGACAAGCTGATAAAATGTTAGTGGTACAAATGCATCAGAAAATCTGACATAAATTGAAAGTGACTACACATTCCATTATCCCAAACTCCCTTGGTAATAGAAAATGATTGTTAAAGACAGTTTCTAATATGTCTCAGAAACATGAGGCTGTCTATGAGAAATAATACTGCCGATTATCAAGAAAGATATATATTCAAGGGGAGGGGAAAGATGCAATGATTTGTGATCCAAGCTTTGGTGTTTTGGTGACTGGCTGTGCAAAAACTTTCATTAAGTGCTATTTAGATGTATAAAGAAAACTGTTATTCATGAAATACATTTAAAACTTATAGAAAAGTGATTCATGGAGCCATGAGTCATTAACAGGAAATAAAGACTGTGTGGCCAGTCAATAATTAAGCTTGCCAGGATGGTTACTATTTTTATAAAGGAATATCACATGTACTTAAGTGATATTCTCTGCAGGAACAAGCAGTTGTTTAAATTGAAATTTGAAAGCATGACACATTAGAATTAAGTTTCCATAAAAACTTCTGAAAAGAAAGAAAAGTAAAATATGGGGTTGGAGAAATGGCTTAGCAGTAAAGAGCACTGGTTTCCCAGTACTCACACATGGCTCACACCATCTCTAAGTCCAAGTCAAGTGAAACAACACTTTCTTCTGGCTTCTAGAAACTCGATTTTGAGTTGATTTATTTTGAAAGGCTTAACTATTTCTCCCATGCTCACACTTATTATAACTTTATAAGTTGAATTTTTGATTCTGAATGTAGTCATTTTTAGCATCCTTCATAATCATGAATTTAGAGATCATCTCTAATTTCATCAATCTGTAAAATGTATCCATTCAATTTCTTTCACCCCAAAGCATTTACCAAGAAGACACTGAGTTCCTAAGTATGTTTTTGTTTGTTTCTTTGGTTTTTGTTTATTTTTCTGATTGTTTTTGTTTTTGGGTTAGTGTTTCTTTGTGTAGCCTCAGTTGTCCTGGAATTAACTCTGTAGATTAGGCTGGCTTTGACCTCTCTGAGATCTGCCTGCTTCTTCCTCCTGAGTGTTTGGATTAAGGACACCATTACTGCCCAGCCCAAGTATGTTTCTTAATTATTATTCTCTAGTGACCAGAATAACAACAGAAATGGTATTTCTTATGCTCCCTTCGATTTCAAACAATAGAAATCCAATCCAAATGAACTAAAGCAGCAAAGAGAATTGACTGGCAGGACACTAGAGATGCCAGGCAAGGAGAGGCTACAGGATACTAGAGCAGCCTTGAAGTTTTAAAAAATTGGGTCTTGAAGTTTTACTCTTCAAGATGCTGGCTTTACACTTTTTACCTTCTTTCCTATTTGGCAGCTTATTTCATTTTAGCAGCAACCCTCATGTGTTGTTACCCATGGGCATCAGAATGCCTAGGCTATAGAACCAAAGCTCCCTGAAGTTTATCATAAGAACCACTGCAAAAGCAATTGAATTGTCCAAGCAGATTCACTTGCCCACCCAGACAAATCACTGGTCTGGGTGTTGGACTTTTAAGTGATCTAAGCCAAGGCTTAGGAGATAGGCATCCCATGGGCATGTGGAAGATGAAAAATTGAGTTGTAATTCCTAATAATTACTGGGTTACAGTTGGAAAAGTCTCCCAATGAAGGAGGTGAGGAAAATGCTATAAGTAGCAGATTATTTATTAATACATGAAGCTTGATCAAGAACAATCAAGAACTCTGGGTAACACCAAGTTTTGGTTACATTATTTTTAATGTTAGACACGTTTGTGTTTTTAGACATTCACCATAGTCATGAAAAATGGAAAATATGTTGCAATTTTTTTATTTTCAATAGATATTAAAGATGTGAAATTACTCAAGGTTACATATATGTCAGATTCAAATGTGTCTCTAAAATTTGGGTATAAATATTAAAAATTAAAAAATGACATTACCATTTTAATGAAGCCACTGGACTAATTTGAAACAAGGGTAGCATTAGTGTGTTTAATTCTGTTCATTCTCTTTTCTTTGAGGAAAATGCAATGTTTTTAACTTTGTCTTACAGTCTGCTAGCAAAATAGGAATAGTACTTTTTAAAATTAAGCATACAATAATTTCTACCTTTATTTCTCACTATTTTACACACACACACACACACACACACACACACACACACACAGAGAGAGAGAGAGAGAGAGAGAAAGAGAGAGAGAGAGAGAGAGAGTTTCCCCAGCAAGCATATTCAAGTTAATATTCTTTTCTCAGCCTTATTTATTAAACCCACCAACAAACAACAGGCTGGATCACCATGCTTCTCATCCAACTATATTTTGTCAGATAAGTAGATAACACCAGAATTTCTATATTAGCGATTTTATTTTTGCTGTTAATTCATGTCTCTTTATGTATTAGGTAACAGTAAACATCCTGAATATACAGTCCATGCATCATATCTATTTTGTTCATTGTGAAATTATCAGTGGATAGCTAACTGGTAGAATAGCTAAACAACAATTTTAAATGAATAGGTGGATTGAATCACTGATGTCTTAATACAGAATTTTGTTTAATTCAAAATATTTTTTTTTACTGCAGGAACATTGCATTGAATTTAAATAAATATAAAAATTATATAGGGCCAAATATTTGATAATTCCTTATTTTTACATATGACCTTAAATATGTCTATAATGTGTCCTCACCTTATATTGCCTAACTTTCCATTTACTTTGTATGTACACTCATACTCTCTTTTTTTCTAGAAGATTCCTGATATTATATTATCAGTAAATCTTTTGACTCTCCTTATGGTAGATAGTTCTACCCTCACATTTCTACAATGCAATGTGACCATAGCCCTTATTATCTTTTACCATTATTGTGATTTGATTACCAGCACCTTGGACTGTGGAATACATCTTAAAAATCTGTCTTAATTTCCCTGGAAACTAACAGAATAAATGAAATACATTCAGTATAATGATTTTCACCCTAATAATTTTTACATCGTGCAAGTGATTTCTGCCAGAATTTATGTGGTACTGTGATTTCCCTAGAATATGTACTGCTCATCTTAATTTTTACATCATTTCTTAAACAAACTCTTGCTCAAATTGTTTATCATATTTTTAAAACATTTCTTCTGTCTGCTGCATCTCTTACTTGACACTAAGTAATTTATATTAACTCCATGGCACATAATACATGACTACACAGCAAGACTCTGTTTCAAAAAGTAAAATCAAAATCGAAAGGACACAAAGAAGAGACACATTTTTCTAATAGAAAAAGGCCATAGTTGAATGCACAAAGCAAATAATTTGATTAACAAATATCTTATATTTGAGAATGCACCCAGGGTTCTAGAATCATAATAATTGTGTTGTTCCATTTACTTATAAAAATGATTTGATGTCTCTGAACTACAAATTTTCATTCATATTACTGGGTACAAGTTCCTGGTAATTGAGAAGAAAAAATGAAATAACTTATACTACAGTGCTAGACAAATGAGTGGAGTGCCCAAAGAACATATACTAAATTTTATTTAATTAAAAATGAATGGTATGGTTATTAGGTACTTATTTCTTTGAAATTCTCTCCCTTTCTGGAATTTTAAGAATCTTAACAGCAAGGTGGCTAGTAATCTATCCAAAGTTGTCAAATTTTGAGCACTAGGTTCACAATTGTAATGCACAAAAAAATTTATTGAAAAGAAGATGGTGTAGCAACTTGGCATGCTATAAACAGTCCTGAAAAGGTACATAATAATAAAGTGTGACACAAGGGTAAAATTATTTTTTATTTGTGTTAATGTTGGAGAATACAGTACAAATTGAATTAAAAAAAATGACAAATCATGAATCATAGCTGATGCCAAGCAGAGAATGACCGTGATCAGTTTTTAGCTGCTTAATCTCCCAAATTAAAAGCAATGCAAGGTTTTACATAACTTGCATTATCACTGATAATATGTTCAAATGGTTGAGAGTATGCCTTATTGTTTAGAGAACATTGCTAATCACATTGAAACCCCTGTGGACTTTTGCAGGGAGTAGAAAACATATCTTAATGTAGTTCTGTGACCTTATGAAAACAATTCTAGACTTTAGAAAAAAAATAATCCACAGATTTCAGACTTAAGAGAGAGAGGCAATGTTATTGAACTCGCTCAATAGCAGCCTTGCCTAGCAACCATCAAACATCTGAGGATGTCAGGGCATTTTCAGCTTCACTATGGAAAATTAAGTCCACCTGCATCCGCAACAGGTTTTTCCTGGGGAATTACTAACAGAAGCAAGGGTATTTATAGAACTGGAGTCTCAGAAGCACGTGTAGATGAACGTTTCTCCCTACCCTCCTTTCTGCAGTCAGGGAAGCCTGAGGCATTTTCGGAGAAGCTGCTCTGTGTAAACCCTAAGGGCTTGTCTTACTGCTGAGGTAACTACCAAGAGGTTTGAATAGGAGGTGGTAAAACAAGACAACAGACTTCTCTACCACAGACTTGCTTTAACTGTCTCTCAATCAGGGTACATCTAGTCAACAGCATTCTGAATACCTACTCCTGCCCCTAGCTTCTCATCTACAGACCTAGCACAGAAGCCCTCCAGGATGCTTAGTAGCCAGATAACCTGGATCTGAGGTACAGCCCCCTTTTGTGAGAATAGGAAAAGCTTTCCCATTCTGGAACATACAGAGCTATTGATCTAGGTAACCAGTTCCTGGGATCTGGAGATAGGCTGAGGATCATCTCATCCAAAAGATTCCACTGGAAATATGCTTGGGGACTCATCTTCACACTGTTTCCTCCTGTATATATGAGTGGGGCCTCTTTGAAACACCTAAGTCATCCATGGATGTGACCCCAGGCACGTCTCCAAAATCTCTGGTTCATTTTGCTGCTTCTCAAAATGTGACTGAACAACTCATTGAACATGGAAAGAAGTTGAGTTGGTGCCTCCATAGAGCCTTCCCCCGTTCTTTGTTCTAGCATCTTTGGTACAGGAAGTTACACTGCACACTACCAAAAGAGAACATAAACACCCAGACAGCCACACAAAACAAAACAAAACTTTGATTCACAATGATGTCCTGCCTGAAAGATATACTAGTGCAACAGTGGTGCAAAATTTGGAAGAGTAACGTTTTGCTTTCTTTTTAGAACAGTAACATATGGTTTTACCCTAGGTCCCTGGGCTATCTAGTCTCAGGTTCTTGGTTGCCTAACCAATGTCAAGTTTCATCTTGTGGAGTAGACTTAAGTCACATTAGATATTGGTTGGCTGCTTACACAAACTTTGTCATAGAATTTTATTTTTAAGTATTATTATCCCTTAAAATTGTAAATAAATACCGTATTTGCAGAGCCATATTTCGGGTTTTTTTGTTTGTTTGTTTGTTTGTTTGTTTGTTTTTAAGACACTCATTTTGTCCCAAACTCTTTCATTTCAAGACTTGTGGCTACGTTGTCTATGCTCCCAGGTGCCTCTTCTTTACACTTCTTTTCCTTCTAAAACAAATGAAATGCTCATCACATCTTCACTTCCCTTCATAACAGATAAGAGAGAGACAAGACATCTCCATTAAATCGACAGGGATACCAAGAGCTACATCGCTTAGTAATTAAATGGAGAACCCCCTACCCCCTACACACAGCCTCCTCTGTCTTCTTTCTGCTCCCTTCCTTCTCCTAATTCCATGTGTCCACCTGTTTCTTTCATTTCCTAGTCTGTGATGGTAACCTATAGCACTGAATAAAGTAATTATAAAATCTAAATGATGAGTACAAACTTCCCCCTGGAGAAAATGACGTGGGTTTACTATGCAATCTCAAAACAAGAGCCAGGGTTTTAAGCATTAAGTTGGTTTAAACTTGAATTTGCTTCACGCCTTTTTATTGAGTAATATTAAGCACTGGTCATATGTCAGTCAATATGAGGGTTGTGCTTTCTAATCTCAGAAGTCATACACTAACAGAATGTCTACCATTTAATTTTGGGCATGGGGAGTTTTTTGTCAGCCTGGTTTCACGTAAGAATAATAGCCATAGCAGTAGCCATGGTTGTACAGTAGTAGTTGTCCTTTCTGTGTTTAATGCTTCTTATATGCCAACATTATTCTCCCCACCTTGCATGTATAAATTCATACAGTGGATCTTCTAAATGACAAAGCTGATTTTATTTTTTTAAGTGTTTTGCAGTTCTTCTTTAGCTGGACAGCAAAGGACTTTAGAGTATCATGAGACAACAGACATCACTGGAACCTGGCATCGTTTCATACCCCTTTAATCCCAGCATTCAAGAGGCAGAAGCAGGGACTCTGTGAATCCTAGGGTAGCCTGCTAAACATAGTGACTTCCAGGTCAACCAAGACTAGCTACATAGTGATTATCTGTCTCAAAACATAACAAACAAAAACATATAAAGAAGCACACACAAACCACATAAAAACAACATCATTGGAAATGAAGACTTAATGAGAGAACACTGTGTTTTCTGAACACTTCATAGAGAAAAAATGTGCTAAAAAGAGTTTATAGAACTGAGGTTGTAAGGGGGGAATCTTCAGAAGGAAAAACTATACCTAAGTGATTTACTGTCTTGCTCAAATAGAAGACAGCGAGGCTTGCTGGGTACTCTTATTACTTCTTTCTTTTAGAGGGATGGGCATGGTGGACCCCAAAATGGACTGCTCCCCATAACAGATTAACAGATGACACACTAAACTCTGCCTTCAGTGTACCCTGACACTTCATGTGTTCTTTGGAGTTTCTCTGAACATATATAGAAGAGAATACAGGAACAATTCTGTTTCAAAAAATCAAGTTCTTAAACTACATCCTTAAGACATGACATAAACTTCTAAATTGTGTCCCATGGCTTCCTATCAGGCCGCTACTGTCCTGTGTGTCTGTCACTATCCCTCCTCAGTATGCTACCATCATTGTCTCCCATCTTCCATGTACTCATTTGCCTCCTTTAACAAATCTAAGCTCTATATCACAGCAGTCTAGGATATTTATCTCCATTGTGTGTTGTGAGAGTCTTGCATACTGTATTACATAGGTCCAATGAATAATTACTAAATAATAATTTTCTGTGGACAGAAAAAATCCCTAATGATTTTTTTAGAAAATCAAAATATTATACTGAAGAAAACTGCATAGTGTACATAGACAACAGATGTTAGTCAACTGTCTTCAAGGTCATCCTCACCATTGTTGCTTTAAATAACTTTCATTACTTCTAACAAGAGCACAATAATTTCTTTCTTTTGAATAATCTCTATGCTATCCTTGTATTTCAGAATATCCAGAGGCACTTTAGTTTTTCAAAACTCTGAAGTGTGTTCAGAAGTATGTTATTTATAGACTAATTGGCAAAGCCATGTAAGTGCAATGGTGGCAGCTCGATTTCTCAGTGCCGACTTATTTGGTTCATCATAATTTGACAAGTTGGCATGTTTGAGGTTAATGAGAAAATTTATTTTCAGTGACATATCAGGCATTTAGGAGAGCAAGTTGCACTAATAAGGAATCACATGTTAGACATACTGCATAGACTTTGAAACTTTTTTTTAGGGAAAAAAAGGCATTTGGAATGTTTTGTTTAACTCTAAATAAGAATAAAAGGGAATGCAGCGTTTTATTATAAATATTTTATTATACATAATTTCTCCCATGAATACTCTAGAATACTTAACAAATTATCTGATGTTTCCTTTGTAACAGGCTCATGAGAAAAACAACAGCTACAAATACAGACTGACCCAAATGTATTAATGTGTCTTTTCCATTGCCTTGTAGGAAAGTAAAAAAACAGAATTTAAATATTTTTTCCAAAAATAACTGTTTACATCTACACGAGGAAAACATCATGTGTCCTCAAAAAGTATCATTTTAGAATAAACTACCAATTCTGAATACTGAGGTATATGGCTTATTCTTAAAGACATTCATATAAAGAACCAAATAGCCTTCAATTTGGGTCCACGGGGAAGTAAACTTTAACAAATGAACACTAAATACATATTAGGGACACTTATTGTATGACAGGCCCGAGTAAGAGGCTGCAGGAAGTAGAGTGCATTGCAGAGTTGCTGTCACTGTCTGGAGAAGCATGCTGTGTAGGGGGAGAAGCTGTTGTATTTCCAGTAGGTTCAAGGCTAATATATTTTGGGCTGAGACACCGCTGCCTAGCCGGTTGGAAATGAATGCTGTCAACAGCAGACATTTTGTTCATGTTGAGCAAACTGTGCCTGCTTTTAATTCATTCTGTGAAGGTCTTCACATCAACTTAAATAGTTCTATAGGAATCAGAAGGTCAAGATATAGCATGTAGCCTGACAATTTTCCCTGTGTGTTAAAAAAAAAAAAAAAAAACACACATTGTCATAATGCTAATGTCTTGTATTTGTTGCTAATGATCATTGTTGCCATCTGTTATTCTAGTAGGCAAATAAAATTACATTGAAACAAAAATAACGTATATGTAGAAAGAGATTTGACATGTGTATGATGAAGAATCTGGACACAAAGCTGAAGTGAGTTAGTGTTTGTAGTCTGCCTCACTGCTTTCATCATAGCACTTACATGCATTATTTGACAGATTCCAGTCCTGGCTGTGCACTAGAGGGACACATGCATGTGGTCAGAATGACCTGTACCTCGGTCCTATGTCATGTAGTCTGATTCACTAGGTCATGGGATGGTATTTTTAAACAACTTCATGGATATTTTGAAGATAGCTTATAGACAGGCTGGAGTTCACAGACTATATAATTTGTTTATCTGAAATATTCCTTGGAAATAGGCTTTATTCACATCTCATGGGCTTTCATACATAGTTTTTATTTACAATGCTTCTCCTGAGGAACCTCCTTGGAGAATTTTTCCCTAATCATATACCCTCATACACTAGCTCTATCCAGAATGTTCAAATTACAACTAAGAACATGGCACATACCTTTAATTTGCCATATTGTTGTGTTAAATAGTGTTTCATTTCTGCTGCATATATAGTTCTCTCCTCAAGTTGCTTTTGATCACCTTAAGAACATAGTCTATCTAAGCAACTTTAAGTCTTAAAAATTTATTATATTATGCTGGGTGGTGGTGGCACACGCCTTTAATCCCAGCACTCACTCAGGAGGCAGAGGTAGGTGGATCTCTGTGGGTTTGAGGTCAGCCTGGTCTACAGAGTGAGATCCAGGACAGGAACCAAAACCACACAGAGAAACCCTGTTTCTAAAAACCAAAATAAATAAATAGATAGATGATAGATAAATGATAGAGAGATAGATAGATAATGATAGATAGATAGATAGATAGATAGATAGATGATAGATAGATAGATAAACATTACATTATCCAGACACATAGGAATATCTACATTAGCAACAATAATGATGCATGTGCTTATGGTGCATCAAACATTGTTGCCCAAATCCTGTATTCATGAACTGATTTAACTTCCCTAATAACCAAGTGAAATTGAAGATACAATTTTTATTATCTATATTTACAGATGAGATACTAGGGTACATAGAACCTAAGGCACCTAATGCCATTCTGCACTTGGGATGGATGTGTTGATTTCATGCCCATATGGCAGAAAAATAGGCTTGATTTCACAGGTTAGAGGAAGGAAATGCTTCTAATTACATTAGTCTTTTAGAGTTGACCATGTATATTGTTGTTTAGATTATAGCCTTTATAATTACATTGAGAATAATATGTGGACTTTGTACTACCATGTGATTATATATATATCCGTGTGTGTGTGTGTGTGTGTGTGTGCGCGCGCGCGCGCGCGCGCGCGCGCGCGCGCGCGCTTCTCTGTGTAGGTCCATGATTATCTGAAGGCCATCTATTTGTTTCATTATGTCTTCTAAAATTGCTTTTTAACCTTATTTTATAAGCAAGGGTTTCTTAAAGAACCTAGTGCTTCTGATTGGCCCAGATTGTCTAGGCAACAAGCTCCCCAAATCCTGATGTCTCTGGTCCCAAACACTGGGGTTGTAAGCATGTCCTGTCATGCCTGGGTTTATTTAGATGCTGGAAATCCAAACCAGATTCCTCATGCTTGTGCAGCAAATATTTTTATGCACTGTTTATAAAATGTTTTATACCATCTCCTCAAGTCCTGAAGGGTCCTTCCAGTATTCATATCTGGATATGATAGATCCTCTGCATGGAGATATCTGTGCTAAATGAGGGAGCCAGAGGTGTGAGTTGAGGCATTTCCCTGCATGTACTTTCAGTTGAAAACAGATGATGTAAGCCAAAAGTGCCAACATCTGTTAACATACTGATTTGTCACTGAAAAAAATGGGATGCATTTGTTCACATTTCCAGATTATTTAAAAATAAGTAGCAATGGGAGTTATTAAATTGGGCAATCTGGGTTCTAAGTAGCATTTATATACTTTTTTTTCGTGGATGCCTTCTTTAAAATTAAATTTTTAATAACCTTTAAGCCTTGCAGCCTTGAGGGAATAATTTCTTTCACAGTAGTTCAAAGGTTTAATTTCACAGTAAAGCTTTTGAAATATGGTATTATCCCCTTTGTTCTAGAAAATTACTGTTTAAAAAAATCATATTTCAAAGTAATGATTGTAATGAGAAAAAGATATGAAGCCCAACTTCAAAAGAAAAAAAAAAAAGACTGATAACCTCGTCTGTGATGTCCTCCAGTGAGCCTTTCCCTGGCGGTTTCTAATTTGTAACAGTTTGAAAAACCTTTGGAATGGTACAGTCTCTGTTCAGTAATACAGCATGAGCTTAGGTCTAGGAACGGGGAGGGCAGTTGATACAGACATAAAGGGAGCTATTAGCTCTCTTATACAAACACAATGTAATATGTCTTTAGTCCTGCTGTGTGTGTGTTTCTTGCAGTGCTATTTCCAAATGCTGTCTGGGGAGTTCCAGAGCCATTTCCACAGAAATTAAAGTTGTGTGTGTAACTTGTGGTGGAGATGGTAGAAATGGCTCATGTTTGGGGTCAGAGAGATAGCTGAGCAGTTTAGAGTATTTGTTGCTCTTGAAGAAGATCTGAGTTCACTTCCCAATACCTACAAAATTGCTAACAACCATCTGTTACTCCAGTACCAGGAGATCCAACATCCTTTTAGAATCTCCACAGGCATATGACACACACACACATGGTATACACACATATGCAGGCAAAACATTTATACACATAAAAATAAATGAATCTAGAACAAGAAAAAGAAATGGCTTATGTGTAGTCTTAATATATATATATATATATATATATATATATATATATATATTGTATAAGTATACATACATATATAGTCCTTAATCTTCCAAGCAGCCCACTGAGGTAAGAACATTAGCACCATCTTAGTGATATGAAGCTTTTAATTCTTCCAAAGGTGATTCTCGTCTATGTAGTACGACTGCTCTTATAAGAGAACAGAAATCCCCCTTGTAACTTCTAACCGTAAATATATGGGATAATTTCCATCACTTGGAAGAAGTTTGCTTATCCAGGGCAACTGTTTTACTGCTGAACTTGAACAAGGTCTTACTGAATGCTTTTGGAGTCTAATAATTTTGAATATTTTTTATGATATAATCGTGGGGGGTCAGGGTTTGACAGAACTGTCTGGTATTGAAACAATGCATATAAAATTATTTAGGTAACCCTCACAGTAGTAAGAAGTCTTCGTTGCCCTCAACAAATACTCCTGACCAGTCGTAAGTTCTCATCTTGCTACTCAGAATTTGTGTGATCTTCTTTAGCTTCATTTTCCTACCTATAAAACAAAAACTGCTCAAATGATCCCTGTTAGAAAGAATAAATCAGTAATTATAAACATAATGGTTTTCTCAATAGCAGACATATGTCATCTGATGAATCTTCAGTTTCAGCCTCATTTCCTCCTTTTCATCTGTTTTTGCATAAGTCCTAAACCAGGCTTGGTAATAGCCTAGGAAATCTCTAAGGACTGGGGGCATTCCTTACATTGTACACTTTCAGAAGTGGACATAAAAGATAAAATATTAAGGAAAACCACACATTTCTTATGTAATTTCTCAATTATATAAATGAGAATGAAGGAAACAAGAAAGAAAGAAGGTAGGCGATAGAAAGGGAGGGAGGGATGCAGAAAGATAGAAGAAGGGAAGGAAGGAAAGAGGGAAGAAAGGAAAGAAGGAAGAAGGGAGATAGAGAAGAAAAGAATGATTAAGTCCATAAAGTATGGAGTAACTGCACACAGTCCGTGGTTGGGGAACCTTATTTTTCTTGGTGTACTGCACAGTGCAGGGCTAGGCATTTGTCAGAGAAGGTGTCTGGGTTTGGGGTTTGAAAATTACTACTGTAGAGTATACGGCAATTAAAATGCAGGAGATAGAATAAATGACACTGAATTCATTAACATTTGCAGCATATTAGGTATGGGACATGTTATCCAGGGGCAAGAGACAGGAAAGACAGGGAAGAAATGATGGGGCATTAGCTTCCAATGAGGAGGTGGAGGTGCCTTTAAGGGTTGTCTCTAAATTTCTAAGAAAAGAGGAAGAGAGAGAAGGAAAAAAAATATAGTTTCTCTGATAAAGCAGAGCAGCCAGCCAGCCTCTGCCTGTTTTGCAATTTTCAATACACAGTCCACTTTCACACTTCAATAATTCATTTTCTAAGCACTTAGAATCCAGAAAACTGCTTCCCCTGATGTAGCTGAAATGCAAGGAGCAGAGTTCAGTAACAAACATCTCCACTCATCTCATCTCAATCCCCAGTAAACTGCATCAGAAAACATGTGTAAATAGTAGCAAGCCTTGATGGCCTTCTTGGGAGGGTATTCTGTTGCATTCTACATTTAGTGACTTTCAGAAGGTATCTGCTTTTGATAATGGAATGCAAAATATTCTAAAATGAAATGTCTTGTGCTCTCATAAATTCTTCAGATTTAGATTGTAGTAGAAATTGTAAACATGGAGGGGTTGATTTGTCCTCAGTCCACTCTGGGTGGTTTCACTCCCTACGGAAGATGCTATTGGTCCCATTTCATAGACAAGGAACTTGAGATGGATTAGATTATTTTTCTGAGGTTAAGTTGAAATAGAACTTTAAAGTAGTCTGTCTTTACCTTTGACCTGTAGAAAAGTAGTTTCTACAAAATATTTTAGAGGATAAATCCAAATAAGTCTTAAATTCCCCACCAAAATTATGAATAAATTACTGTATCGCAGAAAATTAGGGAAAATGTTAAAATTATCATTATACATCCTCAAAGTTATATCTACTGTAAACATTCATCAAGTCTGTCTAGCTATTGGAAGATATGATCACAGGATATAGCCATGGTATGGATTTAATGGATTTTCCTGTGTTTGGGTACTGAACAATGACTTTGATGGCAAATTTACTAAAATCAGCCTCTAAAGATGTCATATTTCAATGGTCTTGACCATTAGGACATAAAACAAATATCTGGAAATGTAGCTGAAATATTCTCCAGTCCTTTTGGGCCCATGGTCAGGACAAATCTCTCTTACCTGCCAGTCCCACAGCCACTTAGACCCAACCAAATAAACACACAGAGACTTATATTGCTTACAAACTGTATGGCCACAGCAGGCTTCTTGTTATCTAGTTCTTCTATCTTAAATTAACCCATACCTATTAGTCTATAAGTTGCCACGTGGCTTGTGGCTTACCAGTACCTTACATCTCGCTTTTCATGGCTGTGGCTGGCAGCGCCTCTCCACTCAGTCTTCCTGTTTCCAGAATTCTCTTCTCTGTTTGTCCCACCTATACTTCCTGCCTGGCTACTGGCCAATCAGCATTTTATTTATACAAAGCAATATCCACAGCATGGAAACAAAGTAGATGCTCACCCAGTCCACAACTGACATTTTCATGATCTGAGATATTTGTTTTTAAATAAACAGAAGATGATATGCTCAGTATTTTATTAAATGATATTTAGATACTATAAGCAGCAAGGGTAATTCACTTTGCTTTTATTTTCTAGTATATCTCTACAGCAAATCAGATGGAACTACTGCTTCATGAAGATACTAAACCCACTATTTGTATGAGTTTGAACTATGAATGCTCCCATCATTGAAGAGGCCTTTAATAAACTCACCATCAAAGCATATTTACTAAGAAAGTATTTCCATATAAACTAACAATTATTATACATTTACTTTGGGCTAGATTCTCAAAAATCTAAACTGTCTGTCTTAAATTTATGTAACTCCAGACCTTAAAGAAGCATTGATATTATTTCAATCAATGCTTTCATTTCACAAATAAAAAAGAGGTCAAGAAAGGTCAAAGAAACTATTGACACAAACAAAAATGTTTTTATCTGTGTGATCTCACAATGTCCCATATTTTAAAAAAGAAATCGAGAGCTGAGACAAGTTAATGAACCTACATGAGGCCCAAGCAAGGACTCATAGCCAGCTCTCCTAGATACAAAAGACAAGTCTTTGTTCTCTGTTGACATTTTGAATATTTGGGAAGAACTAAACAGACACTACTATCATAAAGGCGTGTCAGTCATCCCTAGCCACACAGAGCTTTGTATCTGATGTTCAGCAGATTAAAATCTGAAATAAAACCAGGCAACAGTGGCATATGCCTTTAATCCCAGCTCTATGGAGGCAAAGGCAGGCAAATCTCTGAGTTAGAGGCCAGTGTGCTCTACAGAGTGAGTTCCAGGACTATCCAAAGAAACCTTGTTTCAACCTTGCCCCCTCAAAGAATCTGAAATGAGAGACACAGTATCAGTGGCAATATGATCACCCCAAAATACATGCTTCTTATTTAAACTATGGGGTTGTTACCTGCAGACAACTTTGGAACAGACCACCAGCTACATCACATGGATGGCAGATATAGGAAACTTCCAAGACAGGTCTATAAAAACCATGTGAGTGATGTGTCATTGGGTCATTGGTTCTATGCCAGTTGGCTATCAAAATGAAGCATTATCTGAGAGGTTGGATACTAAAGGATGTTGACTGCTAGCTAGATCCTATTCCTCTACTCCATGGGGAGGGGTGTCTCCAGCACAGCCAGCTACTCTTTCCCCAACTCTGCTAATTGATCAATAAATGAATAGAAAACAGATTATGAGAGATGCATAACATTTCCGAATATGTCCCCCAAAATCTACATAAGTCAAATTGTTTTGCAGAAAGACAAAATACTATAATCACCTTAATTTCACTTCTCTGTAAAAAAAATAATTATAAGGTAATTTTGATCAACAGGAAAAAATAAAAGAGAAATGTCACTTTCTAATTGTGAACGGATGTACTTTTTGGTGGCTAAAAACAAACCCAAAAGTGTACAACACTCATGAAAATAGGAAGAATTAGAAATTGTTTTGAAGGTTTAAATGTGTACACACACACTCACACAGAGAGAAACAGACAGACAGAGACAGAGAGGTGGGGAAAGGGAGAAAAAAAGTAATATGCCCAAAACTATGGTGTATTTAACAGAAAGTCTAAAAAAATAAAAATAAAAAATTACAGATTTAGAGTAAGGCTTAAAAATTCAACTTCAATGTCAAATTTAACTTGGAAGGTGAAGCTCTCTCTCCTCTCTCCTCTTTCCTCCTCCCGCCCACACACACACTCCTGGAAACCAGGAGATATTTACCTATGAACCTTCTTTTCAGGATCTATCAGTCTTCTCCTGCTAACACCTGATGGCTTGGTTCTCTGTGTTTTAAGGTAAGTAAATGGTCAATTCATTACTATCAAGCTTCCAATTACTTGGCACTTCACAGAATGCCAGCATCACTGGCCCCTCTCTCCTTCAACATGACTAGTACCATCTGTTTGTTTTCTTCCTAACTAGAGCAAATTTTGTATCTCCTTTACTTGGCATTCTCCTGAAAGCCTTGACCCACTGGGAAATATTCTTTCAGAAAAGATTTCAGTATTTCAGTCTGCCCCTCCCCCCACAGTTTCCCAACACTTAGAATTTTTCCTTAGTGGAGTTTCATCATTAAGTTTACGTTTGGGCTCATATAGTCATAGACAAGAAATGCATCTATTCTTCATAAACAGACTGTATTTTCTGCTACACACTTATGCAAAGGCCATGTTCTATTTAAATCTTACAAACGAGAATGTGAATGGGAGCATGCAAATCTGGTAACAGTGTGAATGGAGATGTGAATAGAGGAGTCAAATACACAAAGCATTTTCTTAAAGACTGGGAAAATAGATCAAGAGAGACAGAAAAAGATATGCTTCAGTGCTTGAGAGCTCGTTTCTTGCCAAATTCAAGTTATGCAAACAACAATATTGACTTTGTAAGGTCAAAGTTACTGAGTTTTAAACAAAATGACTTCAGTGGAAGGAATATTTTCAATGCATATCAAAAAAGGAAAAGGATGTTTCTCAGGGGGTGGGAAGCTCTAGCTTGCCAATCACTAGCATTTTAGTCTGTAGACAGAGGCAGCTGTATTTTCAGGCAATCTCTAAGGTAACAGGGGAAGAGAACAGGGGAAGATTTGATGAAGAATCTACAGCATTTCAGTAATGATATCATAACAATTCATTTAATCATTACTAAAGTTACTAGGAGAGAATAATGTGATCTAGATATCTATCATTTATCCTCTTATCTATTTATTCACGTATTCCCATTTAAAATAGATAGACTTTGTGGCCGACTTAGAACTTTACAGTTGGTGAGAAGAAGTTGGGCAATTATTTTCAAGTAAATATTTGAGTGCTGGAGTAATGGCTCATTGGATAGAGCACTTGTCTTGTAAATGTGCAGGTTGGAGCTCAGATCGCGGAAAGGAAATGAGAAAACTAGGTGAAGATGGTAACCTACCTGTAAGTAGGAAAACAGACTGAAGACTCGTGGGGCTAGCTAACTAGGTAGAGTAGAAAAATTGATGATTTCTGTGCTCACCAAGTTTGATGGTTAGTGTTAATTGTCAATTTGACAGACTCTGGAGTCACCTTGTGAATGGCCCCTAGGTATTCCTGTGGGTAATAATTGATTGAATTAACTGAGCTGAAAAGATCCATCTCTGCTATGTGCAAGGCCAGTCACTAGGCAGGAAGATCTTGGACTGCACAGAGAGAAAGTGAGCTGGACACTAGGAGGCACTTCTCCTTCTCTGTCTCCTGTTTGTGAATATCCTTGCTAGCTGCTTCTAGCTCCTGTGCCTTGGATTTTATGTCATTTAGGACTCTATTCTTGAACTGTTAGCAAGAATAAATTCTTCCTTCTTAAAGTTGTGTTTGTTGAAGTATTTTATTAGAACATCAGAAAAGAAACGCAATAAGGAGAAGCATCGGTCCATCCCATAAGTATTAATGCTGTCATTAAGTTCCAGCATATTTGAGACAGGGATATGAAGAGTAAAATCACATTTTATGTAAAGAGTAAAATGCATTTTTGAGGAAGAAATAGTAAAGGAAATGAAACTATAAAAAAGAAAAGATTGGCTATTTCTCATGTTATATCATTGAGTATTAGACTCACTCTCAGGTGTCAATCTCACTGATTTTAAAGTGACTTCATGAAGTAATGGGGATCTTTCCAAAATTCTCTTTGGTCATGTTTTTTTTTTTTTTTTGTTGTTGTTGTTTTTGTTTTTCGAGACAGGGTCTCTCTGTGTAGCTTTGCGCCTTTCCTGGAACTCACTTGGTAGCCCAGGCTGGCCTCGAACTCACAGAGATCCACCTGGCTCTGCTTCCCGAGTGCTGGGATTAAAGGCATGCACCACCACCACCCAGCCTTGGTCGTGTTTTTGAAATGATGAGACAGGTGATCTTCCCCAACTGGTTGTCCAGTGACAAATGGTCAGCCCTGAAAACATATGTACAGGCAACATTATACAGACTGAAAAGGTTATATTTGAGAATATTATATGCTTGTAAATAGATATATGAATGCAATAACAATCATGAAAAACAGGCCATGAATTAGAAGGAGAGTGGGAAGGAATATATGGGAGGATTTGGAGGGGGAAAGGGAGGGAGAAATGTAATTAAATTGTAAATCTCAAAAACAGCATTGTATGCTTATGATTAAGTTTATCTAAGGTATATTTCATATGCACTCATCTTCCCATAAACTTTCTTTCATATTCTTCTAACAATAAGAGCAGACTTTCCAGTTAATTGAGTTATTCAGGTTGTTTTTTAGCAACCTGTATAAAATAGGTAATATATATATAAGTAATGTTGATCAAGAACCATCCTGAAGATTTGCACTTATCTGAGCGAAAGGGAAGAATCAGGACTAGGTAATGAAGATGAAGCTTTACTGCAGTCTCACTTGAGTAGATAGAGAGCTTTGACATGGAAGGCTGCTGAGTGGAGGTGAGAACAGAGCCCTGAGCCCTTCCCAAACGTTGGCATATCTGACTGCTCCCTGGGCTCAAGAAAAGGGTATGGTGTCAAGTGAGTTGATTCTCCTTAAATGAAGACATCTTTCTGAAGGTGTACATGGATGGCACACCACAGTAGTCACCAGGCCTGGTGGTTCGTGCCCTATGACTTATTAATAGTCCCCATTTCTTTGCTCAAATAGCTGAGCTTAAAAAAGAAATTATGTTATGCCTTGACCCTTGCATTATGTCCCTTGCTATCTTATACCTGAGAATGTAGTGATGATACCAAGAAAGAGGAGACAACATGAAGGTCATTAGAACATGAAAGGACAAGAAACTTACTATTAGCATTAACTGAAAACAGCAGAGAATAAAGGACAAGAAAGGTGAGGGAAGAATTTTCTCCCCTCTGTCTAAGAAAAGCAAGTCAAAGAAACATCAGAGAACATGGGGACTTCTGAGAATGCCAGAGCTGTAGAGAGCTAGTTTCATGGGCCCATTTTGACTTTAAAACCTTTGCTTCCCATGTAGAAGAAGCTCTGTATGTAGAGCAGCGTGGACCAAATGCTTTGTGGCCAGAAGAGAAACATAAAGTACAGAACAGAAACGCTAGAGTATAAGAAAGTCTGTCAAGAGATGGTAATGAGCAAAGCTATCTCTCTATGCCACACAAAATAACAGTGTGTCATAATGTGATGGCACATCCAGGGATTTAAGGCAAGCTGGTATTTTGGTCATTTGAAAATAGAGATAATGTACATATGATGATTCTAGTGACCCATTACTGTCCTTAAGGGAAGATAGAAGGGGACCAAATTTGCAGAGAATATGCTCCCCAGGTCTCATAAGTTTCTTAGCAAAGCTGAGCTGAATCTAGACCAACTTATTACAATGATCTTTATTAGTCCATTGCACTATACTGTATTTCCTCTACACATTGTTCTTTTATCTTGTGAGTGGGTCATAATTTTGTCTCAGCTTACCAGCTTTTCTTTTTATCAGGTAAACTAATTGGAGAGAGAAAAAGGATCAATTAAACCAAAGTGATTGGATGAATTTTGTCTCTTTCATTTTATCATCCTAACCTTTTGCTTGTAAGTGAACATACATATTTGCAAGAATAAAGAGAATTTTTTAAATGAAGGTTGCTCAATACACACTTGAAATCAATCAATGGTTAACAAGGCTTAGCCTTGAAACTAATGAATATTTAATTAAATATCCTCATCAAGGAGACTTAGTAAATTACTGTCAAAATGTTCTTCCGATTAGCATCTTTACAGCTCATGAAGGTACCTAGAGCCAAAGAGCAGACAAAACTATCAAAATTCAAAGGATGTTGAGCCAGTAAGGTCCTTAGAGATCACCACATCTGGGGCTTCCTGACATGTGCTCTGCTCAACAGGACTCCCAGATCTTGTCTGAGAACAAGAGATCCTTTTGTCGAAGGAGCTCTGAGGGCAATCACTTAGGTGACTCCCATGGCCCATTAGTGAGCAAAATACCAAGAAAGAAGCCTAATTAAATCTACTTAACCAGCCTTTCATAAAACTGATCTTTCCATTAAAAACTAAACTGTGTACTTTAGCACACAGCAACAACCCAAGGAGCAGGTTGTGCTTGGAATGTTGACTTACTCCATTATCTGTTTCTATCACAAAATAAAGAAGTATGAATGACTTAGGAAAAAGGAGAATTATTTTGCTAATAATTTTAGAAACTGAAATATAATGAGGAGGCCTATCTTTTTGCCTTCTGTTGAGGGACTCTGGCTACTTTAGTCATATGATAAAAGATACAAAAATGAATGAGGAATGACATCATGAAAAGGGGATAGACATTCAAGGTTACTTGGTGTAATAATTTACTTTCCTAAGACTTTTGCCCCCATGAATGAACTCCCAGAAGGACAGCTTGGATCACTGCAAAAGTTGATGCAACTAAGGTCTAGTCATTTGCTGCCACACTTCAAATATTTCTTTTGAAATTGACATAATTAGTTATATTAACTAATTGTGGAGTGTGTGTTTGCTTCACTGTAAGTGTGGAGATTGAAGAACAACAACACCCAGGAGCTCTCCTTTCTGTTCTTCTGTTTCCATGTATATACCTTAGGTCATCAGGCCTGCCATTGAACCATCTACTACCTCCAAACTCCAATTCTTAAAGGTCAGATCAAGAACTCAGATCCTGTAGTGGTTTGAAAGAAAATGGCCCCCAATAGATGTGGAACTATTAGGAGGTGTGCCCTTGTTGGAGAAAGTATGTCACTGTGTGGGTGGGCTTTGAGGTCTGTTTTGCTCAAGCTTCATTCAGTGTGATAGTCAGGTAACTTCTGTTGCCTGCAAGATGTAGGACTCTCAGCTATTCCTCCAGCCCCATGGCTGCTAGCATTTCACCATGCTCCCTGCCATGATGATAATAGACTGAACCTCTGACACTGTAAGCAAGCCCGCTCAATTAAATGTTTTTCTTTGTAAGAGTTGCCATGGTCGTGGTGTCTCTTCACAGCAATAAAAACCCAAACTAAGACAGTTCCCAAGGCATGAACCTTTTCAATGACACACTGAAAACATTGCCAAATCACTGCAAATTCATCTTGGAGGCTGTTGATTCAACATAAACAGCGCATTTTATTTTGGGGGAAAATGAAGCCCAACGATGTGGAATGACTAAGTCTGGCCCATATCATAAGCTCGTAGTTCACGTGTCTACCCTCCTGTTTTCTCCCAAATATGTAGACCTGAGAACCTAACATCGGAACAAACTTCCTGTGTGTTCGATTTGATCTACTGTCTTCAAGGATCTTGCTGTGTTTTTTTTTTTCCTTTTGTTGTTGTTGTTGTTTGTGTGCTTTGTTTCAACTTGTACCCCAGAGACAAGGCTTTTCTACTTTGTTAGTAAAGACAGAACCTCAGCTTCACTTCAACATTTAATCAAATCTTCATTGGAATCCTTCCCTCACTCATTCCCCGGAGCTGTTAATTGCTTTATATATAGCACTATCCTGAATATTCTTAATTGTAAAAGAGTTTGAAGGGATACAGTGTTTAAATTTGATTTACAAAAATCTCTTAAGTGGTCTTCATTGCCTTTACTGTAAAGTATCCTTGTTTCTTTTCTGTTTGAAGAGGTGTTAATTAAATGCTTTGAGTTAATTTAAAATTAACGGTGTATAATTTGATGTCTTTCTATTGAATCAGTGATTTCTAAATGAAAACTCCCAGGTCAAGAATGTTCCTGTTCCAGGTGTAGTTAATTGAAGTGAATAGAGATTGTCTGAGAGCATTAACATGCTCCTTCCTATAATTGTGTAATGTAGAAGGGAATGCCCCAACCTAGTCCATTTTGAAATCAGAATAAAGCAAGTTGTCTAGTCTCACATGTCTAGTCTCACAAATATCAATTCAGACAATGGATTTTCACCAAGATTCTTTACTGACTGAAAGAGATTAACCATTTTGTGTGTACTGGTAAAAATTTAGGGATTACATTGCCCCATTCATGTATCATCAGGATAAAAAGAATTGAATTCATACAAAGGGTGGCACTCCCAGAACCACCCCTTCAGTTAGCTCGAGCACTTAAAATAAGAACAGGTGTCCTTACACTGCATTCCACAGGAACATTTAGACAAGCCACAGGCTGGTGTGGTGGTATTGTGTTTCCCAAAATATTGTGCACCCTAATACACTTATCTGGGTTCAAAGAACAGAACAGCCACTAGATACATAGGCTAGAAAGTGGTGTCACATACACCTTTAGTCCTAGAATTCTAGAGGCAGAAATCCCTCTGGATCTCTGTGAGTTCAAGGCCACATTGGAAACAGCCAGGCATGGTGACACATGCCTTTAATCCCAAGAAGTGAGCCTTTAATCCCAGGGAGTGATGGTAGAAAGCAGAAATATACATACAGCATGAAGACCAGAAACTAGAGGCATTTGGCTCGTTAAGCTTTTAGGCTTTTGAGCAACAGTTCAGCTGAGATTCATTTGGGTGAGGACTCAGAAGCTTCCAGTCAGAGGAAACAGGATCAACTGAGGAACTGGTGAGGAAACTGTGGCTTGTTCTACTTCTCTGATCTTCCAGCATTCACCCCAATAACTGGCCTCAGGTTTGATTTTATTAGTAAGACCTGTTAAGATTCATGTTACAAGGCACAGAAGACACAAATATCATGCCCGACTGTACAACTTCATGACTGAAAAGCAGGATTAAATCCAGCTTTCCCAGCAGAAACCAAAAGCTCTTTCTATAACAGAGGCCATTAGTGGTGTCTTGCCAGGTACACATCCGATGTACCCATATTGTGATTCCAGATTGAGGAGATGATAAGTATGCAGAGAGACTTGTAGCTCACTGCCAAAAAAAAAAAAAAACCACCAACTCTCTACTAAATATTCTCCTGAGGAGCAAGAAATCCAAATTAATAAAGAGAACAGAAAAATCAGTATGGCATTGTAGGTAAAAGGTCCGGTTCTGAAACAAGAGAGACATGGGTACGACTTTGATTCTATTACTACCTTGAGCCAATTGAGGATGTTACATTTCTGTAAAGTGGAAAGAGTAATGCCTACTTCCTGAAATTCTATTGCAGATAAAAAGATATAATGAATGTAATGTTGTCAGTAAAGTGCTTGTAACAGTATACCTCAAGTGTTAACTATTTCCCCAGTACACCAGAGGAAAGGATCCATTGCAATGAGTTCTCATACTCTCTAGAGTGTTTAGGATCTCCTCCAGCGTCTACAGTAATCAGGACTTTGAATTGCAATATTGTGCTTGTAAACATTTTTAGTGAAACTGTTTGTTTATATATCATGAATGGGTAGCTTGAAACATTTTTTTTTAATTACTGAAATGTGATGCAAGCCACTCATATTTCGAATGGAATGTTCTGGTAGCTATAATGAAAATTAAGAGGAAGCAGATGAGAGTCATCATACTAATCCTTTTGAGTTAATACAATATATCTCATTCATTATCATTTCAAAATGAAAATCACTTGAGAATAATTCTACCTTATACTTTTATGTGGATTAAATTTATCAAATAAGTATACACTTTATGCTTAAAGCTATTATGTTTGCAACATTTCAAGGGATCAGTAGCCACATGTGAATAGAAGCTGCCATTTTGGATATTGAAAATATTATATATATATAATATATAATATATATGAATATATATATATGAAAATAATAAGATTTTCAGGTTAATTGTATATTTCCTATATTGTCATTTTTAAATTTTGTGGTAAGCTTACATGCAGAAAAGTTTAAAAAACAGTAGTGTTTCCATATGTTCCATAGAAGATTTTTTTCTGCTAATACTTTTTAACATGTTGCATTTATCACAAATAAGATGCCAATACTAATACATCACTCTTACCTGTGTATATGTGTGTGTATGTGGTTTACACACATGTTCACATGGGTATGTGATTATGAGTACTCATACATTTTATTTTGTTTTATTTTATTTTATTTTTGGTGTGAGGTTGGCTGATCAATGAACTTCTTGGGCTCCACATATATTCACATTCTGCCCCACAAATCTGCACCTGGGTTAAACACTCTATACTCCAGCTTCTGTATTTTTATATGGATGTTGGGGAGCATGTCCTCATATTCACATGACAGGTACTTTACACAGAGACCCTCTCCATGGGCCACTTGCTGTCATATTTTATTCAGATTTTATTAATTTCCTTAATGTTATTTTCCTGCTCCATGGTTTCATTTAGTAGGTTTTTTTTTTCAGTGCTAGGAATCAAACTCTGGCTTTAATATTCTTGGGAAAAAATCTTACACCAAGAAATATCTCTAGCTATACAGGAACACATTTATGATATCATATCACTTTTAACTACTATATCATATATCATTAGGTGTCTGATATATAACAGTTTCTTACACTAGTTTGAGAATTTTGAAAAGTACCAGTGATGTACACTACCATGATAATGATGGCATCATGCATATTGGTGATGATATTCACTTTACAGGTGAAGTGGATAAGGGTACATGCTAAGAACACATCTAAGAACACATGCTCTCAAAGTGGTTTCCTATTGAACTGCAGAGGGGTATTTACCAGGATGGCCCACAGTGAGTTAGTTTCATGCAGTATACTGATATACTTCTCTAAGTCAGTAAGGATAGGCCACAATTACAAATTATATTATATGTATATGAATATATATAAATTATATATATGTATGTATGTATTATTTGAATTCTGTGTGGGGGAGTTTCATCTTTCTCTTTCCTTTATATTTTATCATTTTAAAAAATGTTAACTTTTTTTAAACTTTAGATAATTATCAGTTCTACAATATTTACTTTTGCCTATTTTTCTCCATTTGTGAAAACAAGGACCTCTTTCTGCATGCAGTACCCTTTTGACAGAGTGTCGTCATTTTGACTTTTAGTCAATCCCTTAGATTTTACACTGAAAGATGACCTGGACTCATATTGTAAATGTGGTGCTCTCCCTTTAAAATATGTCTTTTCTTCCTTGGTAGGTTTTATTAGAAAATTCTATTAAAGACCAACTTCTGGGTGCTACGTTCTATTATCTTTTGATGCAATGTCCTGTCATCTTCTATAAATGTATAGACTACCTTCTAATTTGTTATTGCTAAGTCTCCAGTTTTTGACCCCTATTTCTGCCTCTGTTTCTGCTATAGACAGAAAAATGATAGCTGTATGTTATTACTTTGTTCAATAGGATATTGCCTAGCATTCCTAAAGCAATTAGGAGAAGTGAAAGTGGAATGTTCTCTCAGGACATCTTCCATCAAGAGATTGCTTCACACATTTCTCTACTCTGGGGGCTTGGTAGAAATAATAACCATAACCCAGTGTATTCAGAATAATGTTACTTACCAGAACCTGGGCTAACTCATCTGTACCCATGGCCTCCTTTAATCACAAAACATAGTATATACATAGGTGCTTTTATGTTTTAAAGTTCAGTAAAGTGAAGCTAAAATATTGGTTTGTCATGACCCAACAACTAGATGATGTCTTTGATAGAAATCTGCTCATAAATGCTCTTGACCTCTGAAACTACAAGCACATGCTTCTGAGTTTAAAATGTTGGGCACACAATGTCATGTGACCCTCAAGGAAATCTAGGTTTGTTTGGGTGTATTTTCCTGTAACTGTTGTCTTGTTACAGTTGCTGTTATGTGACTATTCATTTCAATTTTTTTGAAGACAGAAATGAAAAGATATTTATGAAAGAGTCATCACCAGGGAAGTCAGGATTTGAGTTGCATTTTTCTGAGGGAATGTCATATATCTTAATAACACAGCCCCAATGATTTTTCCTGGGAGTTTTATGAAAAACAGGGCAGAGTCTAGCCACCTCCTACTGTATTCTTAATGTTCTGCTTAATATACAGTGATGCAAAAATGATTTCTCAGTAGCTAATGGAGTCACTCGAACTACTGAAGAAATTTGTGTGGAATTAGGTAAAATGTGGTCGAGTAAGAAATGTGTTTCCTTATCTTTAGGCCCAGTTTCATTCCCTTGTCTTCCTTGCAACTCCTTCAAAACTTTTCTAACAGGATTGAAGCATCCACTGCTCATTCTTCTTTGTAAAAACTATGTAAATGACCTCCAGACCCATTCAACTTACAACTGAAAGGGTAAATGATGGGTCTATTATTAAAGTAGTCCTATATGCCAAAGTCCAAACTGGGTTTTTGTTCAATCGTTCTGAAAAATGGAAGAGGAACATTGAATAAAGATTTATTTGTATTTGCCACAAAATGAATGACTGACAGTACAGATTGTCATGTCATAACTTTGAATTTATTTTTTAATTTTATAATTTAATTTAATTTTACATTTCAGCCACAGATTCCCTTGTTCTCCCCCCTCCCTGCCTTCCCTCCAGCTCACTCCCCATTCCCATCTCCTCCAGGGCAAAGACTCCCCTGAGGATTGAGTTCAACCTGGTAGATTCAGTCTAGGCAGATCCAGTCCCCTCCTCCCAGGCTGAGCCAAGTATCCCTGTATAAGCCTAAGGTTTCAAACAGCCAACTCATGCACTGAGTATAGGACCTGGTCCCATTGCCTGGATGCCTCCCAAACAGATCAAGCTAATCAACAGTATCACCTATCCAGAGGGCCTGATCCAGTTGGGGGCTCCTCAGCTATTGGTTCATAGTTCATGTGTTTCCATTCGTTTGGCTATTTGTCCTTGTGCTTTATCCAACCTTGGTCTCAACAATTCTTGCTCATAAAAACCCTCCTCTTTCTCGACAATTGAACTCCTGGAGCTCCACCTGGGGCCTGGCCGTGGATCTCTGCATCCAATTCCCTCAGTCATTGGATGGGGTTTCTAGCACAACATTTAGGGTGTTTGGCCATCCTATCACCAGAGTAGGTCAATTTGGGCTGTCTCTCGACCATTGCCAGTAGTCTATTGTGGGGATATCTTTGTGGATTTCTGTGGGCCTCTCAAAGCACTCTGCTTTTTCCTATTCTCATGTGGTCTTCATTTATCATGGTCTTTTATTCCTTGTTCTCCTTCTCTGTTCTTGATCCAGCTGGGATCTCCCACTCCCCTAAGCTCTCTTTCCCTTGACCCTTGCCCTTCATTACCCACACTCACGTCCAGGCTGTTCATGTAGATCTCATCCATTCCTCTGTCATTGGGCGATCCCTGTGTCTTTCTTGGGGTCTTGTTTTCTAGGTAGCCTCCCTGGAGTTGTGAGTAGGAGTCTAGTCATCTTTGTTTTACATCTAGTATCCTCCTATGATTGAGTACATACCATGTTGTCTTTCTGAGTCTGGGTTACCTCACTCAGGATGATTTTTTTCTAGATCCATCCATTTGCCTCCAAACTCATGATGTCATTGTTTTTTCTCTGCTGAGTAGTATTCCATTGTGCATATGTACCACATTTTATTTATCCATTCTTCAGTTGAAGGGCATCTAGGTTGTTTCCAGGTTCTGGCTATTACAAACAATGCTGATATGAACACAGCTGAGCAAGTGCCCTTGTGGTATGATTGAGCATTCCTTGGCTTTATGCCCAAGAGTGGTATAGCTGGATCTTGCGGGAGATTAATTCCCAATTTTCTAAGAAAGTGCCGTATTGATTTCCAAAGTGGTTGTACAAGCTTGCATTCCCACCAGCAGTGGAGGAGAGTTCCTCTAGCTCCACATCCTCTCCAGCATAAGGTGTCTTCAGTGTTTTTGATCTTAGCCATTCTGACAGGTGTAAGGTGTTATCCCAGAGTCATTTTGATTTGCATTGCCCTGATAATTAGGGATGTTGAGCAATTCCTTAAATGTCTTTCAGCCATTTGAGTTTCCTCTGTTGAGAATTCTCTGTTTAGTTCTATAGCCCATTTCTTAATTGGACTGTTGGGCATTTTGATGTCTAATTTCTTGAGTTCTTTATATATTCTGGATATCAGTGCTCTGTCAGATGTGGAGTTGAAGACCTTTTCCCATTCTGTAGGCTGTCGCTTTGCCTACAAAAGCTTCTCAGTTTCAAGAGATCCCAATTGATTGATTGTTTCTCTCTGTCTGTGCTACTGGTGTTATATTTAGGAATTGATCTCCTATGCCAATGCATTCAAGACTGCTTCCTACTTTCTTTTCCAGCAGGTTCAGAGTAGCTGGATTTATGTTGAGGTCTTTGATCCACTTGGACTTAAGTTTTGTGCACGGTGACAGATAAGGATCTCTTTGCAGCCTTCTACACGTTGATATCCAGTTATGCCAGCACCATTTGTTGAAGATGCTTTCTTTTTTCCACTGTTTAGTTTTGGCTTCATTGTCAAAAATTATATGTTCATAGGTGTGTGTATCAATGTCAGGGTCTTCAATTCGATTCCATTGGTCCACATGTCGGTTTTTATGCCAGTACCAAGCTGTTTTTATTACTAACTTTGAATTTCTTCAAATGTTTCCACATAGGATTGAGTAGATCTGACTGCTTCTCATGTTTCCACAGAGTTATTGAATTTCAGCTGTTAATCTCTCCACTGCCAAATTAATATAAGCTTAGCTTTCTTGCTTATTACTATCCTCTCTTATCATTCATCTGGAAAGCAATCTAATAAGCATTAGGTTAGGGAGAGTGCTCTTGAGCCAGCCTGGAGCACAACACTCAGGTGTAGTATTGTGGCCTCATTAAGTCACTTTCCTTAAGCAGGTCAGTGATATGCCATTGATATTTCTTTCAATCTGTGGCTCTGGGGATGATCTGGGAATCCATATCATAACTTCAAACAGAGATATTTGGCTGTAACCCATGAAAAGCAAGTATGCTACAACCACATGAAAAGACAATCTATTTGGTTCCATTAATAACTGACACAGCAAGACTAATGTTAATGAATATCTAGGCTATGTGAGACTGGGTAGATCCTGAGTTTCTCACTCTTGTAAGTCTTCCTCAACACTAGGTTTGGGTTTAAAATGAGACAGCATTGGCTTAAGTGATAACTCTGGCATTTATTACTTTGGTTCCAATGTAAGCCAGGTTTTTTTTTTTTTAATGAGTCCATAATAACAGAAGAAATGACCATACTTCTTCCCTTCCTCCTCTCTTCCTTCCTCCTCTCTTCCTTCCTCCTCTCCCCAGTACTCCTTCTTCTTCTCTGCTCTTGGCCCTTCCTCCTTTAGTTCCTCTTTGTGTTCTTCTTATTCTTCCCCTTAATCTATTTCTAAACATTACACCTGATTTATATTATGAATATAATATATTTTAGAATATTCTAAATATATTATATTCTAAAATTTGGGGTTGGAGATACATTGTGCAAACACTCCAAGCCTCTGGCTTTAGTAATATTCTCTTAGCAGTATCTTTTGAAGATCAAAATACTATTGTGTGATGAATAACAATTTATTAATATTTTCTTTTGCAGAGTGGACTTCCATTGCTTTGTCTAAAAATAAATAAATAAATGAATAAATAAATAAGACCTTTGCTTGCTCCCAAGACCACAGAAATATTATCCATGTTTACTTCTAAATGCTGTATACTTTTATATTTTCAATTTAAATACATAGTACATTTTGTTTAGTACTTTAGATCAGATAAATGTGGATGCAAGTTCATACTTTTTATACAACTATCCAATTATTCCAAATGGTATGCTGAAAAACACTGGATGCCAGTCACTGTATTTTTTGGTCAGGAATCAATGGTTTGGATGTGTCCAGATTTATTTCTGCATACCTCATGTTCACAGGTTCCATCGTTAACTTTGATATCACCACCTAACTGCTTGCCACATGACTGTTATAACAAGATGTGGCCTCAGTTGTCATAGCTCTTTGCTAATGCTCCTTTGCAACATTGCTTTAGCTACTCCAGGTGCTTTTTTTGTCATATGAATTTTATTATAAACTTCAATTTTTACCAGAAACAATAATCAGATTTTTGAAGGACAAGATAATATTGAAAGGACAGATAATTCTGGGGAGGATAATGATTTTAATGCTAAGTCATATTAAAGGACATATGTGGCATGAATCTTAAAAGTTCTTATTAATAAAATCAAATCTGAGGCCAGTAATTGGGGTGAACACTGGAAGATCAGATAGACAGAATGGGCCACAGCTAACCTTACCTGGCCAACTTCTCAGCTGGTCTTGTTTCCTCAGACTGGAAGCTTTTGTGTCCTCATCCCAATGGCTCTCAGCTGAACTGCTGCTCGAAATTCTGAAGCTTTACCAGCTAAAAGCTTCTAGTTTCTGGTCCTCACGCCTTATATACCTTTCTGCTTTCTACTACCACTCCCTGGGATTAAAGGCTCGCTTTCTGGGATTAAAGGCATGAGTCACCATGCTTGGCTGTATCCTTGAACACATGGATTTCTGCCTAGCTCTGCCTCCCAAGTGCTGGGATTAAAGGCGTGTACTACCAATGCCTATCCTCTATGTTTAATATTGTGGCTGTTCTGTCTCTGACCCCAGATAAGTTTATTAGGGTGAACAATATTTTGGGGAACACAATACCACTACAGACACAGATTATTTCTCTTGCTTTTCTTTAATGTTATTTTAAATTGTAAGTATGTATTTTATAATATATGTATGTGTTCATGTAAATGTGGTGTATGCACACATGTGCTAATGGTGAATGTCTTTCCGTGATGGTAGTCACCATTCTGTGTGTTTGTTTTGCTAAGATAACTGGTCAATGAGCTTCAGGGATCTGTCTTTCTCTGCCTTCCCATCCCTACCCTGTGCTAGAGTTATGTATGAGGACACAGCACCATCTGTAGCCTTTTACATGAGTTCTGGGGATCCAAACTGAGGTTTTCATACTTGTGTTGTTGGCCCTATATATTTTTTATTGTTTTAAATTTATTTATACTTCTCTCATACAATATATCCTGACCACACTTTCCATGCCCTCTACTCCTCCCAGTCCCCCTTCCCCACAACTCTCCCCTAGGTCCACTTCTCATCCATTTCAGTTCAGAGCAGGCTCCCAGGGATAGCCACTGAACAAGGCATAACAAGATACAAAAAGATGAGGCACAAACCCTCATATTAAGGCTGGGGGAGGCAACCCAGTAGGATCAGGGGAAAGAATCAAGGACACCCTCACTCCCACTGTTAGAAGTCTCAAGAAAACATGAAGCTTACACCATAACATACAAACAGAGGACCTAGCACAGACCCCTGCAGCCTCTGTGATTACCACTTCAGTTTCTGTGAGGCTATATTTTATTTTTGACAATCAAACAAAATATTTTGTTTCCTTTGAAGATGTCTTGTATCATTACTGTCAGATAGACCTACGTTTAAAATGTTATTTTTAACTTTAAATTTCATTTTCCAATTGAATCTTACCATCTTCCTAAAATGTTTTAGTTCTAGTGGCTTTGGATCACTTCTACAGTAAACAATTATGCTGTTACTTGGAGGTTATTTTTTATTTTTTTATTTTTTAGGCTTTTTGAGACAGGGTTTCTTTGTGTAGCAGTGAATCCTGTCTTTGAATCTGCTCTGTAGACCAGGCTGGCCTCACAGAGATTTTTCCTGCCTCTGCCTCCCAAGTGCTGGGATTAAAGGCATGAGCCACCACTGCCCAGCACAGCTTGTTGTTTTTATCTGTATCTTAATAAATTGGTCTCTTTTTATAATTATTTAATTATAATCTTCTTTATTCTTACTATTGTTATTTTTCTACAATCTACTTTTATATCATTAGCTTTCTAGATTAATGTGAACATGATATATTTTTTCAAGAGTTTTTTGTTTGTTTTCTTTTAGTTTTTGTTCTTTTTAACTTATATAGCTATAACTTGTGTTACTTGTACTTGGTATATGTGTTTTTAATCTGGTCTTATAAGATCTAACTGTGATTATACTACTTATATTGAACTTTATTACTCATGTAGTTGTAGCTGAGATCTGCAAATCTGAAAGTCAATACAATGGAGGATATTTCAGAAACAGAACATATCTGAGCAGCCATGTCATCAGAAAAGATGAATACGGACAGTGTAGAGCTGTAAAGAAAGCATAAGTGAGCGGAGGTTAAAAACAAGCACAGATAACAGCATGTAGAAAAGCCTAGGTCATGGTAATGGTTTTAGTAATTTCCTTACAAGCGATGAGAACTCATTGGAAGTTTAATCACATTGGCCACAGGGTGAAAAACAGACTTTGGAGAAAATGAGAAACAGGGAATCGGGCATTTAGGAAGCAATTGATGTCTTTATGCCATGGAGATGGTGGCAGCTTTGGAATATGGTGAAGGCACCGGGGGTAAAAAAGGGCAAAGAAACTGGAGAGCCATCTGCTTAGAAGCAAATGAACAGGCTTGACCTAGAAGAGAACCCAGAACTTCATTCAGGCGATTGCTGCATTTATCTCAGAGAGGGGAAATAGTCCACTGAACACTGGGTCTTAAAGTCTGAGCTAGTTCCAAACAGTTTTCTCATGAAGACTGGAATACCTGAATTTTTTGCTTTGCTCAATTTTCAGAGTTGCTTTTATTTACTTGTTTCTATTTTTGTCTTTTATGCTTATACATGCAATGTCAGCCTACATACAGAATACCTGTGACACAGATCTTTAAGTGCTGATCTCACAACTACATGTCTATTGAATTCTGCACACTTATCTCTTTGTTTTGTTTTAATTTGGCAGCTACTCTCATAACCTGTCCAATCAATTTCAAAAGTCCTGAACTGTGTGAGGCACTAGATCATGTAGCTGATATATTTATAAGAAACACACTAGAAAGTGGAGTAGGTAAGGGGATTTTACCTTTTCTGTCTCTTGGAAAGATCAATATGGCTTATAATTGGCACTAAATCATAAGGGCTCTGGAACAGAGATGCTGCCCTGATGGGAACATCCTCAGGCTTCAGGGTGCTTTCCATCCTGCATCTCCCTAATCAGAACACCCAGTCCCCACATCTTCTACAGAACACAATAAACATTTCATTGTATTTTCAAAACATAGAAATTAATGACCTCCTTTCCAAATGCTGAAGACTTAGAGAGTGTGCTATATAATTACCATCTCCCGTAATTCACCATATTACAGCTCAAAGGTTTGCATTGCACATCTCTATAATTACTTTCACATGTAATTACATTTACATAATACATGATTTTATTTACATAATACCTAAGGTGAAGACTCAGATTTAAGTAAATTATTTTAATACCCCCAAATAGGACACACTATAGATGTATTTATTTATGGAGGGAAAAGTCCAAGTATTTACACATAAACATAAACACAAATATGTAAATATTAATCTATAATCATTAAACAAATATGTAGAAATTTAGGGAATTTGAATTTGGTAAGTTGAAAAGAGTAAAGATATATATTTATTTCAGATTATCAAAACCTACTGTCTCTGTGTATTGTCAAGACAAACATATGTTATATGCCCCCCCATAACCTAAAATAATTCTAGATGGCAATGGAAACGAAGTACATTAATTATTTTCCTAGTTTTTATCAAATCCATCCACATTCCCTTCTCTCCAACCTCTCCCACACCTCTCCCTACTACTTTTACCTCCTAACTTCATAGGCTTCTTTATCTTTTAAAGCGACTGAGTTTATTTTGTGTTGTTGGTGCATTCATATGTATAGGGCTGTCAGCAACTGATGATTGCTGGTGTAAGATGAGTTAGTTTCTTTCAAATAATTTTGATTGTTTTTATTTCCAGTTTTTGAGTTCAAACCCATGTTTCATTGCATGCTACTACATAATCATTACAATATAACCCCAGGCCCAGGGAATGTCTCTTTAAGAAGTCTTTGAACTTCAGCATGTAGAATCACCTGAAGATCTTGTGAAATATTTACATTGCTGAGATCCACCATTAGATATTAGGATGCTCTGTACCTTGAAAAGGCCTAAGACTTTGATTCCAACAGGTGATGATGTTGATGATGCTGGCTGGTAGAGAGCACATTTTGAAGGCTACTGACATAACTCATATGAAACTGTGGAAAAGTATGATAGGCAGAAATAGGAAGGAAAGTCACATGAGTCATAATTACTGCCCTAAACTCATAGCTTATTCTAAGGAAAAGTTCACACAATTAAGTAGATGGAAAGTGCCATATCTCAGTCTTTCCTGTCTGTGTGCTATCTTGAGAATGCCATTTCTCTACCAACTTCAATTCTTGTCCCCTAAGAATATAGAGATCAAGACAGGTCCATGTTCTAAAGGTTTTATTAAAAAAGACATTCAAAGCAAATGTCTTTTTTATGGAATGGTTGTTATTTGGAGAATTAAATGGACAAGATCAATGCCCACTGTTAATGCAGGTTAGCTCTCCTGATATCACTTTTTCATGTCATATAATGCCATCTAGGAAATCAGAAGAAATAAAAACATATTTAATGCTCTAGTCTGAAAACATTGACTTTCCCTTATAAATCTAAATAATTGTAAAATATAGGTAATATTTTGGGGGCACTTCTTTTGTGTTAATAGAGTAATGATAGAGTAAGAACATATAATGTATTTTATAGTTCATTCCTTAGAAAGACCCTTTAGGTAAGGTAAGGTAAGGTAATTATTTCCAACCTACAAATGTACAATCTGTAGCAAAGAAAATATAACTTTCACCATGAGAAAAGAAGGGAAGAACTTGGCTTTAAGTTTGTCTCTCAGTTTGTGATTTCTTTAGACTATAGTGATAGTGATTATAAATGTGGCATTAAATTGATCTTTTGTTATACTAAATATACTAAAATAGTATTAGACACAAGGCAGAAGGAATTACTTGAGAACCACCATTCATGCTCAGGTATGCGTTTCCTTTGACCATCTTTCTTTCCTTTAACCCTTGTGTTGAAATAACACACACACACACACACACACACACACACACACACATATATATATATATATATATATATATATATGTGTATGTATATATATATATATATATATATATATATAACAAATATATAATGCTGTGGATATCACTATATGTAAATAAATCTGATTGGCCAATAGCCAGACAGGAAGTATAGGTGGGACTAACAGAGAGGAAAATTGAGGAAGGAGGAAGGAGAGGAGAGACTGCCTGGAGCTGCCACCAGGACAAATAAGATGTAAGGTACCAGTAAGCCACGAGCCACGTGGCAAAGTATAGATTAATAGAAATGGGCTGAATATAAGAGTGAGAGCTAGATAATGACAGGCCTGAACTAATGGCCAAGCAGTTTAAATAATGTAAGAGTCTGTGTGTTTATTTTATAAGTGGGCTCTGGGACTGGCGGGAGCTGGAGAGAAATTCTACAGCTACTATATATATATATATATATATATATATATATATATATATATATATATTTCCCCCAAAATTAATTAATCCCTTGAAAAAAACAATATTAAAGCCCTATAGGAGAAACCCTGATCTCCCCCCAACACATGTACTTTGTTTAGTTAATGGAAAGGAAGAGGGTGAGGTTTTCTATAGACATGAAGGCAGTGGTATATGCTTTGAAACAATATAACTTGCTTATTTGTTTGCTCAATAAGAACTTTGTAGCTGGAGTTTCTCTCCAGGTCCTGCCAAGGCCCCTGCAGTCTGTTAGCTGTTATAAAATAATCACTCAGAAGCTTATATTAATTAAAACTGTTTGGCCTAATGGCTCAGGCTTCTTGCTAGCTAGATCTTACATCTTAAATTAACCCATTTCTATAAATCTATACCTTGCCACGTAGCTCGTGGCTTACCAGTACTTTACATCCTGTTCCTCATGGCGGCTGACAGCATCTCCTCGCTCAGCCTTCCACTTCCCAGAATTCTCCTCTCTCCTTATCCCACCTACACTATACTTCCTGCCTGACTACTGGCCAATCAGCATTTTATTTATCTATCAATCAGAGCAACACATTCTCATAGCATCCCCAGCAGAAATTGCTTGAAAAGTTTCAGCTATTCTGATGAAATTAAATGGAGCCATATTTAATTGTAATGGTCAGAAACAGCAAACACTACATATGTCAGAGTAGGGGGTTATACAAGATGAAGTAGTAATGGTGTCAAGATAACTGAATCCTGGTTCTGGGCCTGGGTGGTATGTGAGTTGGTCAGCCTTCCACTTTTTCATCCTCATCACTACCTTGGCAAACTCTCCACCACTGCTCTGGCTAGCTCACCTAGTGCAGCAGGCAGCAAGGAGCAGGGCCAGTTCTCCTGCTTTCAAGCCCTTGGGTCATGCTCTCCAGCACTCATACCACAACAGCCAGCTCTACAGTTTTGTCCAGATGAGGTATATGGCCTGCTCTCCCAATTGCTGCAGTTGCTGAGGGATACAGCTAGATCTTCTGCTCTTTTGCCCCCAAGGCCAGCTACCCCACCTGTTGCATTTGGCAAGGGGTAGGATGGGGTGGACAGCATCTTACCCCTAACCATGCCAACACATGGCATATGACAGAGGGGGCAGGTGCCATTCTCCTGCTTTCAGGTCCATTCACTTCATCTATGAACTGCTGAAGTATGTGAATGGGCCAGGTCTACAGACCTAAAGCTACAGGATACCCATGACATGGGACAACACAATGTCCAGGAGGAGTCCCATTGAGGGTCCACTGTCAATAGAGTACCAGAAGCCAGAGGCCTTGAGTCAAACTAAGGATTCATTGCAAAGAACACCTACAAGTAAAGATGTATGGACTAAGGCATATACTGTGTGACTCATTGGGCTGTACTACAGCTTCCAAACTGAAACAAACTTACCATCTTTCTTTCTTTCTTCCTTTCTTTCTTTCTTTCTTTCTTTCTTTCTTTCTTTCTTTCTTTCTTTCTTCCTTCCTTCCTTCCTTCCTTCCTTTCTCTCTCTCTCTCTCTCTCTCTCTCTCTCTCTCTCTCTCTCTCTCTCTCTCTCTCTCTCTCTCCCTCCCTCCCTCCCTCCCTCCCTCCCTCCCTCCCTTCCTTCCTCCATTTATTTATTTTTTGATTTGTTTTTAGGTTATACTTTTAAATTCTGTCTTGTTTTTGGGAGGAGGTCATAAGGGCAGAGGGCGGGGGCGAAGGGGCAAGATGAGCGGGATCAGGATGCATCATGTAAAATTCACAATGAGTCAATAAAAAGGAGGTTTTGTTTTGTTTTGTTTTTGTTTTTCATTTAAGATACACTGAATCTCCATGTGGTATCTCCTTCTCAACTAAGAGTAATGATGATCTCTTAATCGTGAATATTAACATTAGAGAAGATTCAATGGAACCTCCTAAGTCTATGTGAATAGAGTTTCATAGAAGATTACAGCATGGTCCATGGTCTCAGGAAACCTAGATACGGGTTTTTTACATATGCTGGTTGTTAGGGGACACAATCTAATACAAAGATTCTCATCTTCTTATAATCATTAAAGCAATTCAAATAAAACGCAAGAGACTACTGGAAAAACCACCCAAATGCAGATTGCCTTCTTTAACTATGAAGTAATTATCAGTTCACTGATACAAGTACCTTTAAACTTTGCTCCTTGTCAAATATTAAGTCTTAATGGATAACACTAAAGAAAGAACACAAATAATAGGCAAATAAAATCAATATGGAAATTTTTAGTGATTATAAACTGTGCATTTTGACAACTAAAGGTTATATACTCATATTTATAGAATTTTAGGTCACTAGCAGATAAATACCACATGATATTAATGTATCAATAAATAATTATGATGATTTCTTCATGGGTGTTTAAAAATCCTTATGCACTTTTTCAGTTGGCATGCAATTCTGATTATTCTTTTGTCTTTCCAAGGTGTCTCCCAGCATCATCTGTGACAGCAGACAATATTTATTTTACCAGCATATTAAAATTGTATATCCATTCTTCAGAGTTTGCACTGACCTATTTTCAAATGTCCTCTCTTTTTCCAGTCACAGAGTTTCACAAGTTTAACCAGTACCATTTTTGCTTGATAGTAATGTTTATCTCACAACCCCATCCCCCTCCAAATAAAAAAAAATGAATATGCATGCAAAGACTGTGTGGATTTGGCTTAATTTTTGGTTTTAACCCCTACATTTTCAATTTCAGGGAAACATCTGTGCCACTAATCACTGCTACTTTCATTTCAACAAACAAGAAAGGCATTTAAATACTGATTAGACTAAAAAGATGCTGTGGATTTCCAGTGCATATCAAAAGCAGGAACAATGGACATCAGATTACAGTGGGAATGTGGCTAAGGACATTTAGACAGAGTATGTATTGATACAGTAATTATTAGATGGGGTAAAATACAATGAAGAAGTCTTAACAAGAGCTTGTATAGTTTCTTTTTCACAAGAGAGGTTTTGCATTAGAAAAAAAGTAATAAAGATTTCTTTAGCAATTTCCAAAAACCACTTGCTTCAAGCTCCATTGTAAGAATATTTTAAAAGTTTCAGTCTATAGTGCATTATATATGTTTAATTTCAAGTGGATAATTTTTGAGCCTGAAAGCCATACCTGATTTGGTGGTTTCTTCTTTACCCCATGCAGTGAAAATCAATAGATTGATCTTGTGAGACAGCTACCTGGGGTGATCTGAAATGAAAAAGACATTTTGAAATTAGGGAAAGAAACCTGCAAACTTCAATAATGGTAGTACCATAATAAGATGTTTTTCAGTCAGTCAACAGCATTTCCTGTGCATCTGTATACCAAGCCATTTCATGCTGACATGAGAAGCAAAAAAGAGAGAGAAACATAACTTGTTACTGAACTACCTGTTTGAAATAAGTAGATGCTAAAGGAAATGTAAGAGGAGAATTAATTATTTCTATGGATGAAGAGTTTATAAACTATTTGGAAAAGAAAAACAAATGAAAATGTTATTAGTTACTGTATATTAAGTAATTTTTTTCTAAAATAGGAGAGCATAATTTCAGAATGGAAGGTACAAAAAAAATGTATTTGGTGGGGTTTAAAAGAAAGCTTCCCAGAAGTTCACTTTATGGATGCTCTGTAGAAACAACCTGTTACAAACCTTCAACCACATTTCTAGACAACAGCTGGCTCATGGAGAACACAGAACACAGTAAACTTTATTATATACATATGTGTTATAAAGCACGCTCATAAACACATATGTGTATTATTATGCATACACACAATATATACAAAATGCACACACACTATATATATGTATATATATATATACATATGTATCACTTGTCATTTACATTCGCATATTATTGCTATGCAACTTAATGATACAGCTCTTAATGATTTAACACCGTCACAAACTGTATTCTAATCAGAATTATTTGGCATTGCATCAGAAAGACTAGCCTCCATAGTCAACTATAAGGCATTTTGTGATGTACATTACAATGGTAAGTTGCCATTTGCTTTTCATTTGTTGAAACAGGAACTGTGAAGGCAAATAGGGCTCCCAAATACCAACATATTCATTGGAGTGTCCTCCATGACTCCCTGTCCTAAGACAGTCTGGCCACCTGTCACCATAACAGATAGAAAGGAGAGCATCAAACAACTAAGGCTATTAAAAATTTTGCACACCTGAAATTGGCTAGAAGGTAAACGCTTTCTAACAGAGATTAGCATTGTTTAACCCATAATATAGAAATGCCTACAATGGGGATGAGAAGCTGAAAGCTCCCTTGTGGAGAGACAGCTCTGGAAATCGCTCAATCCGGGAAGTCAACATCATGTGACATCAGGGTTTCCCTGTCATTTTGGCTGCATGTTTATGATGTTTACATCCACAAAAGGAGAATTTTTATACCAGGGTTTGATAAACACATCTAAAATAATAATGTGTCTCTAAAATACAGTATAGGTTACATGATCTGTTTGCTATTTGGTTGCTTTTGAATGTCTATATTAAATAAATGTCTGCACACATGGCCAGTTTTGATTTGAGGCTTGTATTTTATTAGAAATTAACATCAAATTCAAAATGTAGTTGAACCTCTTTGACTTTGTTGGCAGATTATATGATCCACCAGGGGAAAAAATGCAGGCATTCAGCACAAACCAGTGGTCAGGGGTCACTCTCCTTCTGTGTCTAATAGGTTCAGGTCTCCTAGTCTCCATATCTCCAGCACTGACTCCTCACCATGAAGCGATTCTTAATGAGCAGAATTGGAGTACATGATGTGAAATTCCCAAAGAATCAATAAAGAAATTATTTTTAAAAAATCAAAAAGAAAAATAAAAGGTCAATCATTTCAATCCCAAAACTGTCACTGTACACATTTTCTATAATATACTCTGATAATAGCAAACTGGTGCAGGAAAACATCAGTGAAAAGTACACTAAGTTTTAAAGTTCATATTCTAATAAATTATTCTGGGACCGAAAGTTTTGAATCAATGGGAGTAGTATGAATTAAAGTAATGACAAAGAGCAATGTTACAGATAACTACATGATTGTGGAGAAGGATTTCATCTCCTGAGATTTTTGCCTTAAGGGGATGATAAAAGGGCTAGAGAGATGGCTCAGTGGGGAAGAATATCTGCCAGAGAGTCATGAGGAGATGAGTTTTGATTCCAGTACCCACATAAAAAGTTTGGTGTGAAGGTGCAGATATCTGTAATCCCAGCTCAGAGGTAGTGGTATAGAATAGACGGGTCACTCGGGGTTGCTGACAGTAAACCTATTCCCAGATTCAGTAAAAGACTCTGACTCACAATAATAAAGTAGAAAATGATAGGACAGGACACTCAGCACCCCACCCCTGGCCTGCTCAGGTAATTATACCCATCTACACAGGTACTCATATTACACACACACACAAAACAAACATGCATACACACACACACACACACACACACACACAAACACACACACACACACACACACACACACACAGATTTTTAAAATAATACGATGGCATTATTCATGTAATACAAAAATATGCCAATGTTATGTTATATAAATTATATCCAAAAATAGATTAATTAATGAAGATTGCACAAGAATAATTACATTTTATTTTAAACTTTATTTGAACAATTGCTGTATAATGTCAATCTGCTTGTGTGTGTTTCTGATCAAAATATGATGATGGTGATGATTATAACAATTTTGATTAAACTGATAGCTGCACTCTTATGTTTCAGTTTAATTTCATTAAGCATCTTTTCCCAACATAAAGAAATAGAATAAATTAGAACATTTTCAAATAGAATATACATTATTGAATGTGGTTCTGACCAGTTGCCTTATGCCCCCAGAATCCTCCCTTCCTTGTATAGGCAACGTCCATTCTTTTTCATATCAGTCCAACTTAACCCTAATCTTAGATTCTTTGTTTTCTAAAAAAAATATTCTATTTTATGTGTATGTATGTGTGTGTATGTCTATGTGTACATATGTGTATTCAGATGTTTATGGAATCCATATGAGGATATCAGAGCCTTTGGAGCTGGAGGGATAAGTAGTTATGTGACATCTAATTGTGCTCTGACCCAAACTCCATATCCCATGACCGATTAGCAAGTTTTCTTAATTGCTGAGTCATCTTCTCAGTGCCTCAGATTCTTCCATCAACTTTTTTTCTACTAGAAATATTACCCTTTCTGTTTCCCTAGAGTCCTTAACTTGATCTGACTTTTAGATAACAGTCAATGACAGGGTTCTCCACCTTGAGTTATAGATGGAAAGCTCATCCCTGAATGAAGGGAGTGACATTTGCAATATGTCTCTTTGCATAATCATCATCGGCATCATCTCCACCATGATTGGTCATGATTATATACAAGAGGAGATACGAAGAATCAGGAGCTGGGGGGAATTATTACAATGCAGCCTTGAAGGAAGAGAGAGGGTCTTACTGATTACAACAGAATGGAAGATCAGAATGTAAGCAAAAAGAGTTAATGAAGATAACCAGAAAAATTCAGACAGATACTATTAGAACTATTCTACCTATAGCAAATTATGAGAAAAGAATCTGCCTGAGCTTAGAAATTTTTCATTGAAAAATATTGAATGCAGTGTATCTGTAAACATCACTCTACACATTCATCACTAGGAGTGATGATTATGAAACAGAAAGTTTGAACATTTATTAGGATCTATGAAGACTTAGAAATTTACTTAGTGAATTCATACTTAAGAAGATTAAGGTAATGGAAGAACTAGGCAGACATTTTGCATTATATGGAGCTGTATTTTTTATTTTACCTGATGTCCAATAGCTAAATAGGACCAAGTATTATGACAATAACATTCTTTATAGGATATGATAGAATCCTCAAAGCAAACCCCAATTTTCATACCATATTTTCATCAACAAGGAAATTAAAAATCAAACATTTAAATATCTTTATTCCACTGGTAAATACCAATGTCCAAACTCATTTTTATATGTTGCATTTGTTATTTTCCTGTTGTGAGAAAAAAAAAAACAAACAAAACCAAAACACCATGATGGATATGATAGGAGAATCATTTTTTTTCATTTTTCTTTATTAAGAAATTTTCTACTCACTCCACATACTATCCACTGATCCCTTCTCCCTTCTCCCACTGCTCAGCCCTCTTTCCCAAGCCTCCCCACATCCGCCAAATTGAGGTCTCCCATGGGGAGTCAGCAGAGCCCAGAACACTGAGCCTAGGCTTGTCCAAGCCCCTTCCCACTTCACCAAGGATGTGCAAGGTGTCACACCACAGGCACCAGGTTCCAGAAGCCTGCCCATAGACCAGGGACAGATTCTCATCCCCCTGCCTGGGTGCCCCTAAAACAGTTAGAGCCAAACAATCGTCTTCTGTATCCAGAGGGCCTAGTCCAGTCCCATGAGGGCTCCACAGCCACCAGTCCTCACTTCATGGGCTTCTACTAGTGTGGCCAGTCATCTCTGCATGTCCTGCCATCATGATCTTGATGCCCCTCACCTGCAGTATCTCTCCTCTCTCTCATAAATTGGATTCCTGGAGCTCAGCCTGGTGCCTGGCCGTGGATCTCTGTATCTCCCTCCATCACCACTGGACAAAGGCTCTATGATGACAGCCAGGTTATTTGCAAGGCTGGTCACTAGAGTAGACCTGTCCAGGCACCCTCTGGACCACTACCAGCAGACCAAGGTGGGGTCAACCTTGTGGATTCCTGAGAGCCTCCCCAGTACCCTGCCTCTTCCTATTCCCATGATGTCCTCATCTATCATGGTATCTTCCTCCCTGCCCTCCCACTCTGTCCCTATTCCAGCTTGACCCTCCCACTTCCCTATGTTCTCATCCCCCACTCCTCGCCCTCTGCCATGCCACCACACACAGTCCACTCATGTAGATCTCATCCACTTATAGCAGAATCATTTATTTTGGCTTGTGATTCCACAATGGCAGGAAGAAAAATGTGGAGAAGTGCCAGGCATAGCAACAGAACTTGGAAGCTAAGAGCTCACATCTCCCCATTAAAATGAAAGCAAAGAGAATGAACTGGGCATAAGGAGAGGCTACAAACTCAAAGCCTGCCACCAATAATGTATTTCCTGCTGTAAGGCTCCAAGTCCCAAAGGTTCAGCAACTTCACCTCAAACAGTACCACCAACTGGGGATCAAGCATTCTAATACCAATGCCCATGGGGGACATTTTCCATTCACCAAATTGCTTAATTTTAGCAGTTGACATATACTAGTATATTCAAATCACCCCATACATAACTCAGTACAAAAGTGTCTTAGGTCTCTTCATGATATAACATCTTTTTTTTTTTTTTTTTTTTTTTTTTTTTTTGGTTTTTCGAGACAGGATTTCTCCGTGTAGCTTTGCGCTTTTTCCTGGAACTCACTTGGTAGCCCAGGCTGGCCTCGAACTCACAGAGATCCGCCTGGCTCTGCCTCCCAAGTGCTGGGATTAAAGGCGTGCACCACCACCGCCCGGCATATGATATAACATCTTTATGTAGATATTGTATTCACTCTAATTTTAAAAAAAAGTCATAATTCTGTCTAATAAAAATAAGTCATGATTCTGTCTATGTTTTTTGCAGTGTGAAGAACTGACCTAAGAGCCTCATGCATGCTAGGCCAGCACTCTACCATGCAATTGTAGGTCTATCTCTTTACATTTGAAATAGAGATCATGCATGTCTTCTTTAAAGTATTATTATAATTATTCATAGGTCACAATGCCTTGGTGAAATTTTTAGCTGTTTTACTGCATTTTTCTTTTATTTGGACATATGCCTGAGAGAAAAAATATAATAACTGAATTTTTATTTTATTTTATTTTTTATAAAAAGAAGGCCCTGGTCATCTTTCAGCGTTTTGCTACTGTTGCAAAGATATCATCCTAATTTGAACAGACGGCTATAATGAATAATGGCAAATCAGTAATGGAAGCTTTTAGCAGAGCCTCAGTAAGTTATCAAAACTTAAAATATGCAGGGAAGAGTCACTCTGGAAAGGAGAATTACACAGAATTACACAAAGCTGCACCTAATGTTTTAGCTTGGATACCGACTTCTAAAGTGGTGTAAGATATTAAGAAAACACATCAGGTTCAGAGACCTATAATTAATCTTGTCAGCAGATATGGCAGGGCAGATTGCTACTGAAACTTGCATCTTGATGAGACTTTCCCTCCATTTACTCTATCAGTGTGAAGCAGTAGTGACCCCGGGGATCTAAAGCCATTACCGGAGTTTTACACTACAGTTCATGCTCACTGCATGCCCTCCTTGTGCTTGAGGGCATTAAATATTTAACTAACTGTGACCATCATAGTGTGGAGAGAGAAGCAGCTTTTAGAGCACGTTTTATACACAGTATTGAAGAACAAATACAACATTTTAACAGTCCTTGTCCATGACTTGAGGTAGAACAAATGGTTAGGGGAAAACACAATTTGTGTTTAGTTCCTGTAATTGAATTAGATTACAAATGTTTCTAAATATACATATGCATCACATCCTACAGTAGCTGGAATAAAATGTGAAGTATTATAGGCATTAATGCTATTATTAAATTTTAATGTGCACAATGTGGCTGACAATGTATCATTCCAAACCTTGAAAGCAGACTAGAGAAGGCAAAATATTTTCAATCTTGAAATATCAGTTAAATTATCTTTTCATAACATTTCAAACAGACATACAAATTGAAAATTTGTGTTGAGTATGGAGTTGTTAGTAAACAAATGAGTAACGCATAGAGTTTTGTTTTGGATGGACTTAATCACGCTCATTCAGTCTGGCTTGAGAAAAATCATTTTATATAAACTTGAACTATTGGTTTTGCTCACATACTTTGTCACACTTTGTATTTTAGGAACCTCTAGAATTAGCCAGGTTGTGGCATCATGCTACTTTAGATCATAGTATGGCATACATTTCACACATTGAAGTAAATAAGAAAAAACAGACTAATGGAAAGTGAGAAGTGCTTCTTTTATCAGAAGAATAAAATGGCACAGAGAAAAACAAACTCTTAATTTTAAATCTAGGCAGTTTGTGAGTGCATGTGGGAGGTATGGAGGCTGTGGGTGTGTGGGTGTGGAAGGGCCCATGTGCACTGGTGTGCATACATATGGGGATCAGAGGTTTACAAGTCTGGTGTCTTTCTCCCTCTTTCAATCACTCTCCACCTTATTTTTGGATACAAGGTCTCTTACTGAACCTGGAACTCAAAGATTTGTTGAAATTACCTGATCTGCCAGCTCCAGAATCCAGTTGTCTTCACATCTTATTTCTTGTCAGCACTGGGATTACAGACACACACTAGTGTACCTGGCCTGTTACGTGAGTTTTAGGATCCTAACTCAAATCCTCATGATTGCTATGCAAGCACTTCTGGGTGAGCCACCTATCCACGTCTTTGTTTGTTTGCTTGTTTCTAATTTAGGAGATTTTTAATGTGCTTTGTGTCACAGAGGTGACGTACGATTTGCTCTACAGTGTCCATAAAAATAGTGACTATGGAGACCAGAGATGGCTCAGAGGCTCAGAATAGTCATTGCTCTTGCAGAGGACCTGGTTTGGTTCCCAGAATCTATAAGGCAGCCCATAACAACCTATGACACCAGTTCCAGTGAATCTAAAACCCAGATGCCTTCTCTGGCCTTTGTGGACACCAGACTCACCTCTGATGCACTTACACTTACACCACATGCAGGCAATACATACACACTAGACATTAGAATGGTAGCTACAGACAAACAAATCATTAGTGGATATAAATCTTGGATTTATTAGATTAAGTTAGAATGAATCTATTTTATTCTATGTAATATCAATGTATTAATTTATCACTAAGCATTATTTTATACATTTTTATTGAGTATGAACAACACATTAGACAATTATTCTGACTGCTTGATTCTCCTTCACTACAATGGAAGCTCCATGGTGATAAAGATTTTTAAATTTTTTTTTTTTTTTTTTAGTTTTTGAGATTATACTTACATCACTTCCATCCTCTTTTTGTTCCTCCCTCTAAGCTCTCCCATGTATCCCCTCCATGCTCTTTCAAATTCATGGCATCTTTTATTTAATTGTTCTTACATTGTGTGTTGTGTATGCATGTATGCGCACGTGCGCACGCGTGTGTGTGTGTGTGTGTGTGTGTGTGTGTGTGTGTGTGTGTGTGTGAATATATGAATATATTCCAGCTCAGTCTGTATAATGATACTTGTATGTATGTTTTCAGGACTCATAATTTAGTGTTATATAACCCAGAAGTGTGTCTTTCATGAGAATGCTCTCAGCATTCTTTAATGCCCTGTAGTTCTTTTTCCCAGAGTTGAGGCATTTTAGTGTATCTATTGATGTAGTCCTTGTTCAGTTCATGTTCAAGTAGTCGCATTGGTGAATGATGTGCTGAAATTTTTAAATTGCATTTCTTATTACTTCATTGACAGATATTTATACATGTTGGTGTATAACATGAAATTTTAATCCATATTGCATTAGGCATTTATCAATTGCTTTGTTATTTTTTGCTATCATATTCTCTTCTAAGTACTTTTAGCTATATATTATTGATGTCTGTATTTACTCTTCTTTTCCATGGAGTATAGAGATTACTCTTTCTGGCAAGTAACAATATTTTACCTATTGGTTGATTTATTTCTCCACTTCCCTTTCCATCTTTCCAGTCTCTGGTAACTACTGTTCCATTCCAGGTCTATGAAATTGATTTTTTATTTAGTATAATTTATTCCGGAACTATCAATGTAATGAATGTGTTTCATTCTTTACATAGTTTAAAAGTATGTGACTGTAGGTGTACACCACATCTTTATCACCTATTCATCTGCCAACAGACTCTTAGATGGGTCTCTTAGTTGAACTATCGGGAATGGTGCTGCAATACACAAGCAGTGTATGTATGGTTTTGAGCTGTTTCTTTCATTCCTTTGGGTATATCCTTTTAGGGAGACTGTTGGGTCTTCAGTTTTGTCCAAGCATTCTTTTATGATACCCTGAAAGATTTATTTACTTTGGTGGGTTGTTGGAAACCACTATAGGTTCCAAGACCATCCTATGCCTGGCATCGCCTAGTGAGGCTGCAAATGTTTTTCTCTAGGTACTTCAGTTTAGTTCTGTCTCTTCATGGGTCAGAGAAAAAGACCAATGAGAATGTATTATGTACTTTAGAGAACATTTTCCAGAGATACTACACACAATGTGTTCCCTTTGCCATGTTACTCTGGCACTAGTCTATCTTTCTAGTATCTCTTACTTGATCACTTACACCCAGATAGTCTAAACTTCTTTGATTTTCAGAATATTGCTCATGCCTCCATGTTCACTCATCTTGTTTGTCTTACAGTCCATCCATGTAGAATCATCCACTCCTTCAACCACATTGATTTTTCTGGTTAGCTTTTACTTGCCTTCAAGACCAGTCCAGTATTAACCTTTTCTGAGGTAGTCTTCCTGCCTTTCTGAACCTCAGTGTGGCATTCCATTGCAAGGTCTTATATCATTGTGGATTTTATCTAATATATGGTTTCCATTCTTATTACCACCATTTCAATTATTTTGCAATTTAACTACTTCTAATAGAACAGAAGTCTCCTGGAGGCTCAAGGTAATGCTTGCCAAACACTATGTTCTCACATATTTATAATATTGTACCCTAGTGTAAATAGATTTATATGTATAATGGTAAAGAATATGGACTTGATTCAGTGATAAATGAAATATATTTGGGTCATGGAAATACATTATTCCTAATAGTTGTTTGTTTATTCATTTGCTTGCTTGTGTCAATACAGGGTTCATTTTGTGGTCCAGGCACGCCCCATTATTCATATTCTTTGACAAACAAAAACTGGACAATTCTCTTTAAAATACTTTAAATAGGAAATAAAGAGAACTTATTTTAAAAGACTTCCATTTATCATCTTTATGGAATATTTGTCATGGTTGGCTCTTGAGAAGCTGGGATTTTGCCATTGGGAGAACCCAGATATCCAGTTCAACCCTTCACTCAGGACACTAGAGTAACTGCTGGGTTTTCAGCTACAGTGTTTGTTTGTTTGTTTTTATATTTTATTTTTATGACATTTGATCTGTGGGAGAAATGCATGAATCTGTCACAGGTTCTTTTGGAATGGAGCAAAGATGTATATTTTAGAACAGTCTACAATACAATAATATACATGTATGAAAATGTAATAGTGACTCAATTAGTTTGTACATTAACAAAATTAATAAAAAATAATAACACATAGTACTGCTAGCAGTTTTGAGAAATCATTTATTATAACATTTCATGATTTAATATTTGTCTAGGCCACTACTTTATATTTTCACAAGGATTTATTTGATTATTCTATAAAACAGTCATTCACAAATACTAGTCTTTTTGGTATTCTCAGCATTTCTACTTTTATTCTTTGGATATCACCCCCATACACCCATTCTTTAGGGTTTCACCAATCTGTTCATGTGTTTCATTCTGAGTTACTTTCTTTTTCTTCTTTCAGAATCATCTGCAGAATGAACATGTTCTTGTGTCATGGCTCTTCCTCGTGCACATAGCAAAGCTGTTTCTGAAGTGACTGGAGGAAATCTCAGTCATTGTCACACAATTAAATTATGACAGGGTTAACATCCACAGTGGCAGGCCAGTATAAGATGTGTGAACTTATACACATGGATTATGATTTGTGAATAGAAGTGTAAGCCAAGGTTTTTTTGTTTTGATTTTCACTAATTATATCCATGTCTTGTTCCTCTACGTATCTGGTCCCTGCCAGTGCAGCATCTTACCAGTGACTTAATCAGTCAGTGATCTGTGAAAAGGCCCACGGATAAAGAGGCAACCTGCTGATCTCTGAGGTAGGCACCAGAGTGAAAGTGGCCACAAATGACAGAGGGGAGGACAGCTATTTTTTTTTTTAGTTCTTGATTAGTGATGATACATTAATTACTTCTCTATTGTTGTGATGCAACACTATGACCAAGGCAGCTTATAAAAGAAAGCACTTCACTAGGCTTATAGTTCCAGAGCATTGAAATCATTGAGAGGTGAGCAAAGGCATGGTGATAGGAACAGATGAGAGCTCATATCTCTAACTGCAAGCAAGCGCAGGAGCATATTAAGAATGTCACCCAGTGACACACCTCCTCCAACAAGGTCACATTTTCTAATCCTTCCTTAACAGTTCCACCAACTTCTGACACAGCAATCAAACATATGAGACTATCAGGGCCATTCTTATTCAAATCAACCTACCCATGTATATGCAGAGAAGCTTGTAGATACATACTTCGGACAGTAGCCTGAAAGAAAGGAATTACTAACCTGATTTCACGTATTTAGAAATTGAGATTCAACTTAAGTCACAAAATAACCAAGAAAAATTTTCTGAATTTGAATGCAAATATCCACAAATTCAAAATACAAATACCTAGATAATTATACTTAGGACATACTATCTATCCTTTTATCTGTACAAAGTTCTCTTAGCTTAGAAATCTTGGATAAATTAACATATGATCCCCATGGAAAGATAAAATACCAGCTTTTCCATACACCTTTAAAGAATCCATTAGATCAGAAAATAATCCACAAATCTCAAGGTATCAGAATAAGGACAAACCTCAACCTTTTTGCACATATGGTGCTTAGAATCCCTGCCTAGCATGGAAGTGGTGCTAAAAGCTGCTAAATAGGATAAAAGAATTAAGAAAAATGCAATAAATAAAACATCAACCTTATAATCCTCCAAAGGTAATAGGAACTAAGTAATCAAATGTGCTACAATTTTTTAACTTGACCCAACTTAGATAAGGAAAATAATCTTCCATTCTCATCTTAACTTGTTCCTATATGAAACTATAGAGAAATTATACCCAGTAATAACCAATCAAAGTACTTATCAATGTAGCAAAGTAAGCTCATGACATTTTATTTTACAAGATTTAACTAATTACAACACTATCAGAATGTACAGTTTTCAGCTGCCTGGATCCTGGCATTTTGACACCTAATTATGCCACTTTGATCCATGTGTGTTTTTCTTACAAGCAAGTATGTATACATTAGGCACTAGACTATAGACACTTCTCTTATGAAACATAGGTAGATAAAACTTTCATGAAAACATTATAAAAAGTAGGCTCATTAATTTTACATAGAAAATACCCACTAAGATTTATGCAACCCAGCCTTGGTCCCAGGGGTAGGTTCTATTGAAAAGTTGTGTGTTGTGAGTATTGAATGAACTAATAGGTGGAGGACTGAGAGGTACACTTGAGATGTCTGTCTTGAGCATGGTAATTGCCCAGAAGCAATGGATCCTAGCTACCATAGACCAATGTCTATGAAATCGTGACCCAAAATAAAAACAAAGTCTCACATAGTTACAAATATGAACAAGATAATATAGATTCAAAACTGGGAATGGGTCCTATCTATACAAATATCACTAATATTAACTAAATGTACACCTAGGTATCTATCTCCGTCTAACTGTGTACTCACCATTTTGCTTTACTTGACTGATTTAAAATTCACCACTAACAGGATATCAGACCTCTATTACCATTTCATAAAGGAGCAAAGCAAAGCTCAGGGAAATTAGGTCATTTTCACAAAACCACACATGCAATAAAACTTAACTTCTGAAGTGAATTTCTTCTATTTTTTGTCTATATATAGTACCATTATCATAAAGAAAGTCATGGACAGTCAAATATAAAATAAGCACAATAACCTACTCTTTGCTGATACTAACATCTTTTTCAGTATTATACACATGGAGCTTAAGAAAAAACATTTACACATAAACTGGAAAAAAGTAACAAAGTATCTTCAAATCTTTCTGTTTCCTTAGGAGTGTGTGCCCAGTTATGCATTTGGCTATTATTACAGAATTTTATACTAAATGCCCCACTCAGTGCCATCATACATCTCCATTCTTTAATACTGAAAAGAACCCTAGTTTAAAATTAGTTATATATACTAATCAGAAATTAGTAATAGACATATGCCTAAAGGATTCACCATCCTACTCCACAGATACTTGTTCAGCAATATCCATTACTACTCTATTCACAATACCTAGGAAGTGGAATAAAACATAAATGTCCCTCAACTGATGAGTGGAAAGTGAAACTGTGGTCCATAAAAGGGGTGTGTGGTGAGTCAGGGACCATCAGAGAGGAGAATAGGGGTGTATGTATAATCTGATGGGGCAAATGGTAAAATTTAAGGATCTTTAATTAAGAGGTGAGAAGAAAGATAAATGCAGAAAAAGTGGGGTAGAGATTAAAATAACAGTAATGATGTCTAAGAAGGGTCATAGGGAATTATACTATTAACTTCTACCTGAAAATATTTTTGATACCCCTATATCTGTATAAATATACACAAATAATTTAAATGAAATTTTCCTACCTGGTCTGATATTGATTTCTCAAAGATCCAAACACAAACAAAAACCCCAACTACAACACTGAGAAGCCTTCTTTTGAGTTGTTGGTCAGGGTTGTCCAGGAGACTCCCAAAACATGATGGGCTGTTACAAATACCCTTGTTTTTTCTCCTACAGTTGGAAAGTAAGTCCCTATTGCTGAAGACACCATGTTCCTCAAATACAGAACCCAGGGGCTCCTAAGCTGAAAATGCCCTGAATACCTTCTCCCTAAGGACTGGTGCTCATGGTCAGAAGGCACCAAGCAAACTTCCAAAGGAGGGAAATAATCCTACCTATCCTGTCCAGCTATGGCACCTACAAACCATAACAATGGTCTAAGGGTATAGTAGTAGCACACATACCTTGGTGGTAACCAACAGCACTCTTATTGGATTTTAGGTCCATTCAATGAGAGGAAAATCATGCTAATTACTGGAAACCTAGCCAACTAAACAGGAATCTGGTGAAATTATGGATCTTGGAGAATCTACAACTGTCACATTACTAGATAAGCATAATCCCTACCTACATTATAAATATTTATTCTCATAGCCACAAATAAATTTAGTCCACACTCATGTCGAGTAAACTTCTTTTTGCAAAAGACAAAGACCATTATAGAAAAGCACAACCAAATAAAATGCAGAATTGTGGAATAAAGTCTCAAGAGATACATCTACAATACAACTGTTACACCTGCACCTAAGACTCATGAAAGACTGCAGAAGAGGAGGTAGAAAGGTCGTAAGAGTAGAAGGAATAAAGACTCTGTTGTGAAAATGTGTATCCTAAGAATGTCAGAAGCTATACTCATGAAATCTCACCAAAGTGACTACCTAAACATGAGTCAAACATGGACAACAACAGACATACTAAAGTGGATGAGGGAAATCCATTGAAGTTTCAACCCTACAGAAAGAACTATAGAGCTAAGCAAAGTTGAAAGAGAGAAAAATAGTCTCTCCAGGAAATAACACACCAATTTACTGTCCAATACCAAATGGTCAACCCTGAAAACATATGTACAAGTAACATTACACAGACTAAGCAGTTTATATTTATAAATTTAAAAATATACATATGTGTGTATGTGTGTATAACAACAATTAATGAAAATGGAGGCCATGAACTTGAAAGAAAAAAAGGAGGGGTAGATGAGAGAGTTTAGAAGGAGAAAAAAGAAGTGTAAAATAGTATAATTATAATATAATCTTAAAAAATAATAAATTTTTAAAATTAGGAATTAGTACTAGGCAGTCGTATCAAACATTTTCCTTTATCCAGTCATGTTGATACATACTGGTGTATAAGCTAATATGACGGTGGACCCAGGAAGATAATTCTACTCATATGTTTAAGTTCATTTGACAATATAGTAAGACCTCATTTCAAAACAAATATCTGTGGTGATCCCCACAGACATGAGCTGCTTTACACCCTGGACAGAGCGCCTCTTTGTGCAGTGGACAACAGTTACAGAGAGATATACAGTCAGAGTGCTGAGATTAAGATACTAAGTACTCAATCCTAAAAGAGAAGTGAAGACAGAAGGAATGTAAGAGCCAGTGTTTAGTGACAAGTGCTACAAAATGCTGTCCTGTAATAAGTATGGACTTTCCACTCATGAGCTCACAGCAGTGGTGGTTTATTGAACAAAATCTGACCAATATCAAGCCAGCCAAAATCTTGGCATAGGCGGGGATTTCTAAGGCTATGCATCCAGAACTGGTACTTCCTGGATCATATAGCTGTTCTTTTATTAGTGTGTTGGGGGATCTCCACACAAGTTATCATAGAGACTGTACCAGTTTATATTCCCCACAGTCAAAGTATCACTTGTTTTTTGTATCTTCATTTCTCCGTGATAGCCACTCAGAATAACAGGAGATAAAGTATCAGCACAATTTGTGTTTGCATTTCCCAAATGGCTGACTTAGTTGAATATTTTCAATACTTTTTGGCCATTTGCAATTCTTCTTTTGATATCTTACTATGACATACAAACCAGACAATGATGCAGCAAAATAGAAATGATTTTTCGAATTCGTATGTAAAAGTCATCCTTTACATAAAAACAAAATGAACATGGAAGCTATTAGAATTATGAATGATGAAGGACAAGTGAAGTAAGCATAATCCGGTCTCATTCTAAAGTAACTATACTGAAGACAAAGCTCCAAAGCAAAGGGATACTTCAAAGCCATTAGGGGAACAGGTGATTATTTATTGGTTAGACAAGTTAAAAGTATGGGCAAAAACAAAAACAATCAAACAAACAAACAAACAAAAAACCCACATGTTTAATCAAGCAACTAGTATTCACCAGCAAGTACACCAGGAATATTGTCTTAACTAGTGCATTCTATACAAACTTGTGGGTTATAGATAATTCCAGTGGTCTAGGGATGATGTTCATTACAATGACAAATTTGCCTACTACATAATTTTGTAGCAAAGGATTTAAAATTTCAAACTGAGGTTGCATAAGAAGAGGATGGACTGCTCCCCTTTGTTCATTTCAGTATGTCAAAAAACGGTACACAAAAAAATGGAATTAGTAGTGCTAGTATCAATACTGGGCATTCCTAACTGAATCAGGAACAGGGCAGAATGCCCAGATACAGAGGTGACTTAACACTATTCTCTCAAATGTATTTAAATTAAATACAACCTAAAATTTCACTTATCCACCTCAAGCAATTCTGGGATTATCAAACAAACACACAGTGCTTTGGATGGTTTAGCTTTGTTTTGCTTCTGTGACTGTATGAGGAGGGAGAGTCTCTTTATCAAACAGTGTGAAAGCAAAAGGCTTTCTTCCTTGCCAGGAGAGTGACTTCAATAATTACCAAAGGAGCTGGAGACAGGAGCTCCTCCAATTAACTTCTGTTACAGAGTGCTGCTGACTGCCTGCCTGACAGCCACGCACAGATGGAAGGAGAGGAAAGTACACTAGGTTTTTTCTTTTTTCTTTTGCATTTCATAGTTCACAGATTAAAGGCAATGTCAAGAGCAAGTCAGAACGGAGGAATTGATTTCTTTAGCACTGAGTATGTGGCGAGGGCCACTTCTGAGTCATTACAAACAAAACTGAGGGACTTGAATATTATGTTCTGCTTCTTGGTATACAAATCCAGCATTTTTTTCCCTTCTCAGATGATTTCACTCTGAGAGTCTCACTGCTAGAAAATAATGGTTAGTTAGCCCAGTTTCTTTAAATCCAGCATTTGCAACCACTAAGGTGGTAGTTGTAAACTCCATGACTCTGGCCAGTTGCTTGCTTTAAGATTAACATGGATTATGAGGGCAAAGCAGCCACCAGACAAGTGAAAGATGCTGGAGAAAATGATATAGAATGGAAAGAAAGTACTAGATTGCTAGATGCAAAGGGACCTTGTAATAGTGTAGGAAAGAATCATAGCAATTAGCCAAATAGCACCTGTCTGTGCTATTACTCTCTAGAGGCTCTTGGCTCTCCTTTCCTGCTGTGGGTAGTGCTCTGTATAAATAAACACTGATTGGCCAGTAGCCAGACAGGAAGTATAGGCGGGACTAACAGAGAGGATAATTGAGGAAACAGGAAGGCAGAGAGGGAGACTGCATGGAGCCGTGCCAAGACAAGCAAGATGTAAGGTACCAGTAAGCCACGAGCCACGTGGCAAAGTATAGATTAATAGAAATGGGTTAAATATAAGAGTAAGAGCTAGAAAATGATAGGCCTGATCTAATGGCCAAGCAGTTTAAATAATGTAAGCGTCTGTGTGTTTATTTTACAAATGGGCTCCGGGACTTGACGGGACCCGGAGAGAAAAGTTCTCCAGCTACACTTTCCCTCTTAATTTTAATATTTATGATGTTCCGAAGAGGTGGAGACTGTTATTATAATCACTTAACAAATGAAGAAACTAAAGAATAGGAAGCTATTAAGTTGCTCAAATATAAACATTTTGGTATTGGGATTGGATAGTCAAATCAACTACAGGTTGTGCTTATCTAAAACTGCACAGACTTAGCAAAGATGGCAAAATAGTTGCAGTGCCCACATGTGACATTGGAAAAGTACTGTATATACATATAAATATATGAGTATTCAGAAACATGCATACATACATGTGTATATGTTTACATGCATGTATAAGTGCATGAAGAAATGTTAACTGGATATCCCAATATCCTACACCTCATCAAAATTTACCCTGGATTTTCATCCATTGACTCTTTCCTAATACAGTCTTTACTTACTTTGCCAACTACTATACCCCATATACATTAACTTGAGGAATCTTACAATTTTATAATCATTGAAAGCCCTCCTGTTTTACCAAATGTTTGATCTATTAGTTTGATCTATTTATCATTTAATGTGACCAAATTAATTCCAACTTTCAGTGGTCTATAACTTGTTGTTGAACTTATTATTTCAGTATTCTATTATAGTAGATTTGAACAGTGCAAATCCAATCCATCTACTTCCTGTGCTCTTGGGACATATCTCTTTGGTTGGTCATAACACTTTCCCACTTTCTAGCATTACAAGCTACTCCAGGCTCACCTCACACTCATTTTGTGAAATTCCTGGAAAAAGCTTCATCCCTATGAGTACCTAATTCATGAAAGTGAGAAAATATAGTAGACATAGAGGAGATGGTTTGAATTCAAATTAAGCAGTTATCACTCTAAACAGAAAGTAGATTATCATGTGAAACAATAAGCTCCACATCAAAAGAGTTTTGTTAAGAGCAAAGAAATTCATTCAAGTAGGAAATTGTATGTTACACAATTTTAAGTCATTCTGCCATGGATGACATTCTTGGTTTTCAATTAGCTAATGTTCTTAACAAAATTCATGAGAAAAATGCAGCCTGTAGCTTAGCCTAGAATTTCTGAGAGTTTTTGCATCCTGGGTCATTTTTATAAGATGAGTATTATTTATAACTCTTTATTGAAACTATTTTACCTGATTCTGAGATATTAGGACTCCAAAATTGTTCTGGTAATCTCCAAGAGAAATGGGCTCATCACTGTCCTCTTCAGAGTTACATTTGTGCTACTGATGGGAAGGTGGTATTCTGTGAATGAATAGTGAAGGTATGGCTGAATGTGTGAAGGAATAAATGAGTGGAAAGGAAATCCTTTTCTCCTGAGTAGCATAGATCATTTTAGCTGTTCTCTGATTAGATAAAAAGCATATCAAAAGTCAATGACGTAGCCAAGGACATGTCATTCTGAAACTATAATCCCAGAATACTTCTACCAGAGATCTGTTTCATTCAGGTTCACAACTTACCTTACAGGGATCATTTATTCATTCAATGATATTATCTGTAATTACCTTATATTCTAGCTATTGTAGGTGCTTTAAGGAGAAACTATGTTTTTGCAGTCCAGAGAGAGAGATGCTAATCAGGTAATGAAATTTGTGATTACAAATCTAGTAAAAAAATATTAGTAAGGAAATGATGGTGATTGATACAGTGTTGGGAGTCATGAAAGAGTCCCTTTAAAACACCTGGAGGGACTGAAAGTCTGAATAAAATAGAGATTCACTGCATATGGATACTATAGGGGAGTGACCAGCAACAAAGGAAATAAGAACAGGAGCCTGGGGTGGGGATGTGTATATGTGAAAGAGATAGATAAGAGCAGAAAGGTGAGTGTGAACAGATTAGAGGGAAACTTTTCCTGAGATTGGAGTTGGGAGGTCTATTCAGACTTTCTGGCATACTTAGAGATATTTTATTGTATTAAAAAGTAAAAGTAATCATCAAAAGACAGATAATATAACATTTGTTTTTCTCTTTCAAAGGAGACATTAGTGTGACTGCTTTGTATATATCATGTCAAAGTATAATATATTGTGTTGTTTAGACAGTGGTGTAGCACGAATCTTAACAGATTTTAATAATAAAATCAAACCTGATGCCAGTTATTGGGGTGAATGCTGGAAGATCAGAGAAGCAGAACAAGCCACAGCCATCTCACCTCAGCAATTCCTCAGCTGATCCTGTTTCCTCAGACTGGAAGCCTCTGAGTCCTCATCTTAATGAATCTCAGTTGAACTGTTGCTTAAAATCCTAAAAGCTTAACCAGCATATAGTTCCTCATCCTCACATTTTAAATACCTTTCTACTTTCTGCCATCAGTTCTTGGGATTAAATTCGTGAGTCACCATGCGTAGCTATTTCTAGTGTGGCCTTGAACTCACAGAGATCCAGGTGGATCTCGGCCTCTGGAATGCTAGGATTAAAGGCGTGTGTGTCACTATTTCTGGCCTCTATATCTAGTGGCTGTTCTGTTGTCTGATCCCAGATAAGTTTATTAGGGTGCACAATATTGTGGGGAACACAATACCACCACACAGTGGTAAGACTTGTATGCTGAAAAGACTTTCCTAAGGTATCTAGCAATGGATATAGTGTATTTTATATAGTAGTAATACAGCACATTAGCTATAAGAAAAAATGACTTCTGACTTTAGAGACTATTCCATTGTGATGAAACAACTTTACTCAATGTAAACAAATAGGTTTTGCAAGTGAAATAATAGGTTAAGTTTTAAGTTTTAGATTTTTGGGGGCAATCAAATTAGAAATATAAAATTGAGGCTATATAGCTGAAAATAGGTTCTTTGTAGAAAAATGGAATTACAAATTTTGAGGATTAAAACAGTACTGAATATGCTGAATACTGATTAAACATTTTGAGTAAATATAGTATAAAATGGGAACCATAATATATTTTGAAGTAAAACAGGAGAATAAATAACATATTTACTTAGCACTTTCTATCTGTATGAGACTATCTTAAACATACAATAAGTTATTGCTTTCAAAATATTACTTTGGAGTTAGAGAAATGGCTCAGTAGCTAAAGTGGTTGAGAATAACTCACTTCTCTTTCAGAAGAACTGCGTTCCAGGTCCCAGTATGCAAATGGCACCTCATAACAATAACAAGTTCCAGAAGATCTAATGATCTCTTCTCCCCTCTGCAGACATCCCAAATGTGGTACACCGAGTACAGGTAGGCAAAATCCCCATACACATAGGATGAAACTAAATAATAAAAGAGAGCATTTTGATGACATTGACATTATAACTAGCTATTGTTTTCAGAGCAGTTACCTGTGTTTTGCTTCCTTTTACTGCTAGTTTGGGATGTAGTCAGGATTGGAACCTGGAATTTTCATCTGAGGCTAGTTCCAAAGCCTACACTCACAATTATACAGAGACAGTCAGTGCGGAAGCATAGAGGAAAAAAAAAAAGAAAAAAAAAACAGAGAAGAGAAACTCCAGGAAAAAGAGTTACGACAAAAATTAAAGGGTGGCATTGTAAGGAAGCAATAGTCCTCAAGTTGAGAGCTAGTGATCAAAAGAAAAAGAGAGAGAGCAATGTTACCTACTGCAGGGCAACAAGGAGACCACCAGATTCCCTCCTTTCAAAGGGTGGAAGCAGAAGACCCCTTGAAGCAGGGAAGGGGAAGATTGAAAGGGAGAAAGAGGAAAATCAAAGATGAAATATCTGAAAAGTTTGATAATCAAAAGGGCTAATAACTGTTAAGAATAGAAGCTAGAAAATGTACGTTTTGCTTAAGAGGAAACAGAATTTGAGCGTATTCTGCTGCCAGTGGGAAGTCACAGCAGAGAGAAAGGAGGTGAAAATATGAAATACATTAATCAATACTGACAAACAATGTCACTAAATTCAAAACATAGCAGGAGGGGTCAAGATACCAGCCAGCAATGGAAAGCTACGTGGGGCACTGAGATCAAGCCCCACTGATGTGACTGGTAACAAAACAGACTATGGAGGTAGCCAAATTGTAGAGTGTTTGGCTAGCATGTAAGAAGCCCTGTTTCAATCCGCATCAGCATATAAACTGGGCATGGTGGAAAACGCCTGTCAGCCCAGCCCTAGAGAACTACAGGTAGATGGTTCAGACATTCAAGGTCATCCTCAGCTCCATAATGAGTAGGAGGACAGCCTGGGCTATTTCAGAGTTGGCCTCAATTTTCTTTTTAATAAAATCAATAAAGTAAACAAGGGAATAGGTATCAGACAGAACATAAATTGGGGAAGTGGAGGTAAAGAATTATAGTTAGTTTATTTGTTTGTTTGTTTGTTTTTTGTGAGAATGGGGCTTAGTTATCTGTCCTGCATAAGAGAAAATATTAATTAGTGGGAGAGATGCAGAAATTTATAGATCACAGAGAAGGTATGATGAGTATCATTGTTATCATCACTGTGACAAAATACCAGACAGAATTAATTTAAGTAAAGGAAAAATGTATTCATCAATGAATTAATTCAATCTTTTATGTCAAGGAGGATGTAGCTGAATGACTCATATCATGACTGATACAATGAGAAGGGACATTCCAGCCCTCTTCACGTTTTCTCATTCTTGCCTCATTTCACTCTATTTGAGACCCAGCTCCTAGAATCATACCACAAATATTTAATTTCCAGGCTAATGGTTACAAAGGACTCTGTCCATCACACTAGGAAGGACAAGTTGAGGCAGTTCACATTGTAGCGGACAGGAAGCAGGGGAAAGAGATTTTCCAGCTTTCTTTCCTTTCCCTTTGTATTCTGTATGCAGTCCCAGCTCATGGAATAGTGCCACCGACACTGATGGCATGTCTTCCCCTTTGAAAATCTTCTGTTACTGCCCTCAGAGATATACCTTGTGGTGAGGTCCATCTCCTAAATCATTCTAAACCCAATCAAGTTGACAATGAAGATTAACCAGCACAGAACAATCATTTCAAGGCATGCAAGGGAAAGACCACTAGGCAGTGGTGAGGGCTGTGCAGTCACAAACCCGACACGGTCACAGAGACACCAATTACTGCTGTGGATATCACTCTATGTAAATAAAACACTGATGGCCAATGACCAGGCAGGAGGTAGGTGGGACAAGGAGAGAGGAGAATTCTGGGAAGCGGAAGGCTAGGGGAGAGACACTGCAGCCACCGCCAGGAGAAGAACATGTAGAGACGCCGGTAAGCCACCAGCCACGTGGCAAGGTATAGATTTATAGAAATGGGTTAATTTAAGATAAAAGAGCAGTTAGCAAGAAGCCTGCCACGGCCATACAGTTTATAAGTGATATAAGCGTCTGAGTGATTATTTTATAAGTGGATTGTGGGACTGCGGGGCTTGGGGAACCTGGAGAGAAGCCCTCCAGCTACAAATTACCTAGACAATGTTTTTACTTTAAACTGTTAAGCTAAAATCTGCAATAAAATTTCTTAGTACATTTCCAAAACGTGATAGTATTTGCTTAGAGAATGGAAAATAGACTTGGGACTGGGGATGTAAATCAAAATGGTGCAAAGATTTCACATGAAGGATGTGGATGAAGAATTGCTTCTTAATTCTTAGTATCATGATACTGTGGATCAAGCCATGGGTCTGTTCCTCACACAGAATCATCTCTTAATTACTTCTTTCTATTTTCCTTCCTTCTTTTCATTATTTCTGTAATTTTATTGGGTTTTCTTTATTTTAGTCCTTTATTTTCTTACTTCCTCTTCTAATACTTCTTTTTTTCCTCCACATGTACCAAGGATTGATTTTCAATCCCAATTATGTCACTTGGAAAACTTTTAAAAAGTACCTTTGCATGGATCACACCATAGTTGAAGTCATTTCAGAACTGATGGTAGTAACAGGCGTAAACATTGCATTTGCTATGAGAGCAAGTGGTATTCAAAGTCGAAAGTCAATAAAGTTAATTTCTCCTGTAGATATCCTCCATTTAATGATCCCCTAGCTTGATATCATGCATAGATGTAGCACCAACAATGCAAAACGAGAAACAGGTGCTATTCACCCCTCTCCATGTGTCTACAGTCAGGCCAATAATTCAGTGTGTCTCCAGTCATTCCAGGCAACAGCATTCCTTGTGTATGGCACTGTTCCCTCTAACAAGAGGATGCATTTCCCCCCACAATGGAATTGATGTGAGGAACAAGGGTGAGGTCAGGAATCTCATAACACTCTTCTGTTTCTGTGAAAATGTAAACAAGTGACCTTCCCCCTCAGTGCTCTAGGCATCTCGTTTGTAAGATGGAATAATGATACATTCTCTGTGGAAGTTTCATACAGAGAGAAAGCATATAGCCCCTGGGACCATGACTGATTTCATTGCAACACAACAGAAATGTATCAAATGCTTTTAACTCAAGCACCAGCCTTTCACATTAGGTTGACCTGAATGATCTCAAGTGACCACACAGGTTTTGTAACAATCTTTGTATATCTGATGTTTTATTTAAAGCAGAAAATTTGTTCTGGCGATAAGTTCTCAGATACTTGTGTTTTAGGTTGCCTTGGGGTCATAATTCTTCCCTCAACTGTCAGAGGAAATTTTTTTGTTCACAGTAAAAATTGAAATAACCTGCATACTCATTGAAAAGGTCCTGGGGAGACTGGTAAACCACATGTTTTGTAGTTAGAATATCTTCAGTCAGATAATGGTTATGTTACCTGAGAGGAAAGAGGGGTCATTCTAGTCAGGACAAATTCTAGCCTTTGACATATATAAGTGACCCTTACTGCTACTTCTGATACATTTTTTCTTTATGTTTAGGAGATATCCAGTACAAAGTGGCCTGACATTTGAGCCCATACTGAAAGCCTGATGGTTTGGGATACAGTTCCAAGCTTTCTAGAACTTCATTGTCTGCTGGACTAGAGTGATCTCACAGCTCCTGTGCAAACCTCCTGGAATCTCTTTAGAGATGACAGTCATATCTCCCAGACAGCAAGATCTTAGCTCTGGGACATACCTCTATTTCACGGGGCTCCAAAATGTCTGTTTTTAACAGAGTCCTCATGAACTAAGCAGATAGGCACATTTTAAACCACATAAATTATCACTGTTGAAGAAGACACTATTTGTGGAGTATTGAACATGTATGGTAGCTCCAATGGATTTTTCCCTCCTATAAAAATGAAGTAATTATATAATTTTATACTTGTCTGTCCATTCACTAACACATACTTGCTCTGTCAAGTATCCTATCCTATAATGACTATATCAAGAAGGATCTCAATATAAAACAGATGACAAAGTCCTTAATCAAAGCTTGATAATCACAATTCAGTGAAGAAACGTGTTTCTGTCATCCCATCTTTAGTCATAAAGGAGCTGCTGTAACTTTGATCAGCAAAGGCTAAAATTAATAATGTAACCTCATTCACTCTCTGTCTCCACAACTGGCTCCTGCTTAGCTTTCCTATTGACTGAAACCAACATGAAAAATGAAAGGAAGGTAGTAATAGTGTAGCCCTACTGATCAGACTCTCAGTAGCAAACACATAGATTGGGATGGCAAGTAAATCCAGAAGGGGAAACGAAGATAATAGGTATGGTGCATGGTGAGAACAAACAAAGAAAAAAATAATGTGAAGGACATATTTGTACTATAGTTTTTGTTTAAAATATAATCATATCGAAGCCAGTGACAATGAGCCTATCTTTTCTCCTCATTCGTGTGGTCAAAGTAAAGACAAAAACCAGGGCCACAACAATGCTAGTTGGATTCAAGCAACATGTAGCAGCATTTCTTTTTCACATTAGTTACATCAGCTTCTTTCCATGCTTTGAGTTATCTTACTAGAAAGAACAATTGGATTTAGTTGAAGAAATTCAGTTCAAAACTAATTTTGTCATGTTGAATTGATGTTAGTTAAAGCGTTGAGTCTTCCTTTCTTAATTGACCTGGAAGATAATGGTATCATTATGGAATTTTCATTCTTTCATCTTACCCCCTTCCCTCTCATGCTCCTCTTTAATATTTCTGAATCTTAATTTCTCATCCATAACCATGAGATTGGTAGCAACTACCCCTGTGCATGATGCATAGAATTAATTCATGAAAAAAGTATTTTCTTAATGTTTTAATATTACAAATAAATAACATAAATATCAGTCAAAAACTACCAATGACATTTGAGAAACTATTCTTCAGTTTATTACTTAAAGAGTTATAAATTAATAACTTCTATTTCATTATTATATTTCCATTTCATTCAGAACATGGTGATAATGGGCTTATTAATAAGAGTTTTAGCTGGGCAGTGGTGGCACACACTTTTAATCCCAGCACTCAAAAGGCAGAGGCAGGCAGATCTCTGTGAGTTCGAGGCCAGCCTGGTGTACCGAGTGAGAATCTTTGAGTGACACCCAAAAAAGAACTCTCTTAAAGTAGTTTCATTCAAAAGGGCAGTTGTTTTAAATGATGTGGTTATTTTATAGGGTTGGACACAAAGATCCTGGAATCAGAACTGGGAAAGCCAAGCTTCAGGAAAATTCCACTGTTACCTCTGGTGGAAATCCATTCCCTTCTCTCTCTTTAAAGAACTTTCCTCCATCTTGGTATGAGTGTGTGCACCAGAGCACTGGATTCACCATGCTCCATCTATAGAACATTTAACAACGCCAGGTGGTGGTGGCGCATGCCTTTAATCCCAGCACTCGGGAGGCAGAGCCAGGCGGATCTCTGTGAGTTCGAGGCCAGCCTGGGCTACCAAGTGAGTCCCAGGAAAGGCGCAAAGCTACACAGAGAAACCCGGTCTTGAAAAAACAAACAAACAAACAAAAAAACAAAACAAAATAAAAAAAAGAACATTAAACAAAAACTGAAGTCCCAATTATCAGCACATACCATGTGGAAGGTTTAATATGTTTCAAGGATTTTCTACAGCTCACCCTGCTGGTGAGTAGTGATGTAATTTTATTCTTGTCCAGCAAACTGTTAATTAAAATGACTGTCTAAGATAGAACCATGAATACATGCTATTAGGAACAGAGCAGAAATAATTTGTGTAGAGTCTGGCAACTGTAGAAGAACACATATTTCAATGAAAAATATTAAAAGGATTGTACCATCCTCAGTTTATTCCACAACATCAATATTACTACCTAAATGTCCATGGAACTCTTCTTACATTCTACAGTTGTTTTATCATTCACCACTGTCCTTTTTATCATAAACATAGCTTCTGCTCAAGCACAATTTTAGCTTTTATTTGTAATTTTATGACAAAAAATATTAACTATGAACCTAGAGATATAGCCTAAAGAAGATCTTCAAAACACATTCAAAAACAATGTATGTTAATTACTTGAAATTTTGCACTGGCATTTTACTTTTCACAAACAGTGGTTCATATGTCTGACCTTATAATAGGTGTTCCATTTTAAAGTGCTATTTGCAAAATAGTATTTCTTAAAAGCATTTTATTGTTGTTCTTTGTAATCCCATTTTTATGTTTCGTAATGGCTATTATTTAAAATTATCAGTTTCTCATTAAGTTAATAGTTATTTGATATTTTTACTCAAGCCAATGTTAAAACATAGATTAGAGTTTCAATATGTAATCTAAAGTTTTTATGAGTATGTTTGATTACTTACATCGAATTCCTTGCGATGGAAATACTCAAGGAAATGTGCGATTGCAACAAACTATTTGGCCTCTGATATAAATAGCAATACAGAAGACTGTGCCAAATTATGTTTCAGCCTTGCATTTGATATGTCAGCATTTAAAGGCATCTGCAAGGCAAAACCTCATCATCAACAAACCTGATTGCTAGAAACGATAAAGCAGCTCATTCTTTTAATATATGATTTTAGTAATCATTCATGCTGAATACATTTAAATTATTGTAATTGATTGGCTATATTTTAGCTCACACTTTGTTGCTCACACCAAGAGGAAGTTTCTCTCTGTGTGTCTTCAGTGATGGATTTATATAACCCAGGTCCTTATCTCTTAAAATCTTTCTCAAAAGAGCATGGACTCTGCTGTGACGCTCAGTTTAAAAGATGACTGTGGCATGCTAAAAGCATTGCCAAGAGGGCACTCAAACTGGGCTCAATGCAGGATCTCATACACATACTGTAGGCTTGTCACTTAGCCTCCCTTGGGTTCATTCAAGCCCCTGCAAAATGGAGAGCAGAGACACTACCTGACATGAGAGGAATCCTTTCTTCTCTTAGATTTGCTATACAGCATCACTTCTCTTTCATGACCTATACACCTGTTCTCTACATTCTGGAAATATTTCATTTGGATTTTTATTTACTTTTAATTTTTATATAACTCTGCCCTAGCTATCCTGGGATATTCTCCGTAGACCAGGCTCTCCTCAAACTCACAGAGATTCTCCAGCCTCTACCTACCAAGTGCTGGAATTAAAGATGTGAACCAGCACCCCTAGCTTTGTTTTACTTTTTAAATACTTAAGTGCTCAAGATTTAACCCAGACTCTTGATAGGCACTCACTCTACCATTGAGTTATATCAACAACTCACTTCAGAATATTTTCTTTTTATATTAAATATTATGAATTTACTGTGCTGTTCCTCATTCTCTGTAGCTTCAATATGATATTTCCTTTGCCTAATATAATTTTCTTCCTCAACTTCTGGTGCTTTATTATTTAAATTTCACATCCATATATAAATCTCCATGGGAAGCTACACTTGCTACTTAATTAATCTATCTAATTATGTGCTCCAAAACATCTTTTATCATTATCTTTCTATCTGGTATTTTTTCCTCTTAATATCTTTGTTTCTTACAGATTACCTCCTCATAGCTATCATTTCTATCATTTCTGTAATGTTCATGCTTCTCTTCCCAGTATTTACAGCATAGTATCAGAGAACCAATAAATATTTGGGTAAATAGAAGATCCCATGAACCATTTTTCTGATTCTGAATAATACATCTTGTTTATAAAATATTGTCTGATTTAAGTAGAGGCAGCCAAGACAAAGCTGAGTTTGTCTGGAGGACTTACTTTCTCATGCATCAGATTATGTAATACTAGGTAAATTTGTGTTGACAGTTTAAATACATTTAGTAAAAAATATTCTTAATAGCTTTATCCATGTTTTCATTATAATCTTCAAGGAAAGCAATGTAGTTTTCCCATTTTGATGGATATTTAAAGTGCATTCCGGTCCCCCTTGCTCATAGAATCCCTCTTCACTCTCTTCAACTGCATTCCTGGAGCTCGGCCTGTTACTTGGCTGTGGATCTCTGCATCTGCTTCCAGCAGTTACTGGATGAAGGCTCTACAATGACAGTTAGGATATTCACTAATCTGATTACTGGAGTAGCATAAAAGAGCATCAAGATTATGATGTTGAAATGTACAAAGACAACCAAACCAAACTAGTGGGAACTCATGAACTGTGGACCAATAGCTGTGGATCCTCCATGGGACTGGAATAGGCCCTCTGCATGGGCAAGACAGTTATGTAGCTAGACCTGGTTAAGGGGCCCTAACAGTGGGGTTAGGATTCATCCTTGGTGCATGGGTAGGCTTCTTGGAGCCCACTGCCTGTGGTGGGACACCTTGCACAGCCTTGGTGCAGAGGGAGGGGCTTGGACCTGCCTCAATGGAGTGTATCAGGCTCTGCTGACTACTCATGGAAGACCTTGCTTTGGAGGAGGTAGGAATTGGAGGTGGGTTGTGGGGGGAAGGCTGTAGGGTAGGAGGAGGGAGAGGAGAGGGATCTGTGGTTGGTATGTAAAATGAATAGAAAATTTCTTAATAAAAAAAATTAAAAAGTGCATTCTGCATATGAGTTCCTTCTCTTCTGCATTTGAAGGGTCTTACCCCTATTCCTCAACTCCACCATGCTATGTAAATATTTAATACCAGGTAGCTGAAAAAAGATATGGTTTGAGCCTTTAGGTTAAAGTGTGCAATTGCCTTATGAAAACTTTCAGAAGTCTCTTTTTCCTAATGCAATAGAGATTCTGTTCTTTACATCGTTAATATTAATGTGTCTCCTATCAATCTGGACTATTGAGGGATCAACTAATGGGAGAGAAATTCCCTTCATTCTCAGGTCCCCATGATATTTTTATTGTGACCAGAATATTAAGTTCTATTGATGGAGTTGCAGGTTATTATTATTTACTCATGTCTTTTCTGGTTATATCAGGGACAATAAAAGCCATTTAAAATTTATTTAATTAAATATGTGATTTCTTGAAATATATTAAGTACATATATAATTCTGCAGTCTGTTACATGATCCAGCAAGTCCATTCACAAGCCACTACCCAAAGGAACTAAAATCAGCTACTTGAACAAATATTTTTGCAACCACATCTATAGTGTAAGTATATACAATAGCCAAATGGAAGCAAAACCCAAATGTTCACTGTCAGATGAATAGATGAACGAAATGTGGTGTATACGGAAGGAGAGGAGCATTTGGCTTTTCAAATACATAGAATTCTGATGTAACACACAATATGAAAAAAACATAAAATATTTTACTGGGTAAGCCAGACACAAATTGACAAATTATAAGGTATTACTTTAACAGACAAATTTATAGTGACAGAGTGTAGGAACTGAAGGCCAAAGAATATTGGGGAGTTAGTGTTTAAAGGATTTATATGTCCACTAAAGCAGTGAAAAGGTCCTAGAAATAGTGGAACTGGTTACACAACAGTGGGAGTGTAATTGATGTCACTGAATTGAGTTCTTAAATTCAGTGCATATTCAAATTCTGTGTGATTTATATTTTATAAAAATATAAAATAGTTTGTATAATATATATATATATATATGTATATATATATAAAAAACACTCTAGCCGGGCGGTGGTGGTGCACGCCTTTAATCCCAGCACTCGGGAGGCAGAGCCAGGCGGATCTCTGTGAGTTCAAGGCCAGCCTGGGCTACCAAGTGAGCTCCAAGAAAGGTGCAAAGCTATGCAAAGAAACCCTGTCTCGAAAACAAAACAAAAAAAAAAAAAAAAAAACACTCTAAGATCAGGCTGAACTTGAACGTGTAATATTGCCTGCTGTTTACACTTTTTAAGAAGCTTTGATATCTTTTATCTGTCCTATCTTACTATCTATAAATAATGTCATTCTAATGATTAGCAAGATAAGATGCAGGCATTACAGAAACCCAACTAATGCTTCTACTTGTTTTGTTAAAAGTTACATGTTCAAAATGTAATGGGACACTAAAGCTCCTTCTATTTAATGTTTTTCTTTTTATAACATGAATTTGGTTAGCAATCAAGTTATGAAAACCAATTTTTCCTTGAAGAGTTATTGAATATTTTATTATTTGAGACATCCAACTTTCTTTATTCATTCTCAATGTCTTCTGACTTTATAAGAAAAGGGAGAGATTTAATATTTGCTATCAAGTACTAGCAGCCTAATCACTAAAAGTCTATTACTTTTAACCTTCTTTGATGTTTACCTTGCTGAAATACAGTTAAATGAAGTTAACAATAGACAAAATGGCCAACAGCCAAAACTGACAAAGACCTCTATCCAGCCAGATGTAAGAAGATCTTTTGTGATCAGTGAACTATTTAGTCTAATACATTTTATGCACCTTGTTTATAAGCAGCTCATGAATAAGTAGAGTTTAATTTTTTAAATAAATTTTGCATCAGCTGCCTCCTATGTGGCCATGATATGTCTGGGTTATGGAAAAGAAAGAAATAACAACATTTTATAGATGGTAGTCTAAAACAGCTAAGGTCTTTTGTGGGAAATTGATTTGGCACTTATCCCTGAACAATATCCCCACTGATGGAAGTGATGGATTTAATGAGTTTACACTCATTCAACAGGGGATGGAGAGCTGGACTAGCATTCAGAGCACTGTTTGCTCTTCCAGAGGACCCAGATTGGATTCCCAAAACTTACATTGTGGCTCACGATTACCAATAATTCCAGTTCCAAAGGATCTGGAGCCCTCTGCTGACATCTAGGGGCACCAGGAACACACATGGTACGCAGTTGAAATGAAGGCAAAATACCTATACGCATTAAAAATAATAATAAAATAATTTTTAAAAAAGCTTCAATACTCCTAAAATAAATTTTGTTCTATGTAGTGAAATCATCTTACAATCTATGTACATGTCATGCTACTCTTGGCTCGTTGTCTTTAGCCACACTCTGCCATGCATCACAAGCTCTACTCTTCTACATATGTCTGTCTACATACTACACCATGGGTATAGCTGATTTGTTTGAAGTCAGCTCTTCCAATTGCACCATACAACATCACCTTAATACTAACTTCTAAGAGCAAGTTGCATGTTTTTCTGTGTTTGTCTTCTGTTAGTGCAAAGGAGATGCCATTTAAATAGGTAAATAGATAGAAAGAACTTTTCACTCTGGGGACAATGACAACATAATCTTTCCATTGTGGATGTTGCAAAAATTCCACAAAGGTTTAGTTTATATCAACATACCTTTTGAGAAAATTATTACCAATAATTCTCATACATCTTGAACATTTATTCTTTATTATTCTCTTTATTCCATTGAAAAACTTTGACATGAAAATTTTATATGCAACTTAATACACAACGATAATTAAATAATTTTATTAATTAGATTCATAATGCTAAAAGCAAAAATAACGATGTTATGGGTTTAAATTAACATTGTGGATTAAGGACATATCCTCATACAGGGAGGAATAATCCTACATTATTAACATAATGGGCCTCCATTTTCAGGTCTCTAAACATTTAATTTGACTAACTGACAGTAGAGTCCTTTGTCCACATGATTCTGTGCTTCTTAAAGACCACTAAATAGTGACTACATGTGCAGTGGTATAATGAACATAATGAATAATGTAAATAAGTAAGGTAAATTTAGTTTTAGAAGTAATAAATGAGAAAAATACTTGATCAGTCTTTTCTACTAGCCTCTTGAAACACAGCTTACATTTCCTTTATTTAAAAAGCTTAAATCCAGAAGTGCTTTGATATTTATGCAAGATTTTTTTGACTGTGAAATATTTGCATAAACATAATATCTTAGGGGTAGAACCAAAGTCTGTACATAAACTATGTTTATATTTCATATGTACTTTGTATTAATAAACTAAAGATAATTTTATGAATTGCTTTTAGTAGATCTATAGTTTGACTATAATCCATCTCAAGAGGTCAGGCATAGAATTTTCCTCAAACAGTTTATGTCAACACTAAAAAAGTTAGATTTAGGAGGTAAGATGTTCAGATTAAGGATACCAAACCTGTATCTACTGTATTCAAAAGCAGAAAATTGGAAGGAAAATAATATAAAGTTCTTTTTAAAGAAAAAATTGTATTTAAATTAATAATTCAACTCTAAGATTCTTTTACTCTTTGGCTGATTGTGTTTGACATTATAGTGTGGGAAAGAAATTTTACTTTATAATTATATATAAAATATATTTTGATGTCACTAACATGTACTTTATTTGAATATTGTATCTATAATTACAGTTTCATTTTTTATTAAACCAGAGAAAATTATTTACCCTATTATCTATAATTTCCTAAACTTATTATCACATGAAAATTTCATAGTCCTTTCATTTATTTATCTATCTTACTTGATTATTACATTATATATATATATTATACATTATATTATATGTAATATTTTATATACATGGATTTAAATTTCCTACAAATAAATTAGAGCTATCCACATTAAGATTTACCTTAAGATTGAGATCGATTAATTAAAATTAATGACTCAAGTCAAGTAATGATGACTTTCTCAAAAAACAAATCATTTAATGATAATCCTATCATTAATATTATAAATCATAACAACAATAAACATTATAATACCTTGTTAGGAAGAGCATGTATTTTACATTTAGCTTACTGAATCCTCACATAACTCTGAAATCAGCTATCATTCTTTATGTTTTGAAGGCAAAGCTTACAAAGACTAGAAATATTAGAAAATCAGTCTGTAGAAGACCACCAATTATTAAATGGTAAATTTGACCTCTGTACTGAGATTTCTCTTCTTGTCTTCCAATTGCAGTCCTTTGAGAATGGATCCTGCACACAGTTGTTTTCTAGGGGAGGGTGGGTTTCTTTGAATGTCCTTTGTTTCTACTTTGCTGTATACTGAACTGGTCTTACTTCTACTTGACTTATTTATTTTGTCACCTTGTAATTCCTCTCCTGTTACAGCAGCCACTTCCATTCTGACCTGTGGTTGGATCTGGTTTTGATTAGATGATTGAAAACATGTGCTTCAGAAGAAATAAAGAAAAGGGAGTCTTGACATGCAGACAATTGACTGGCCTTTAAAACAGCCACTTGATGTTCAGCATCATTTGTCATAAACCTTGGACTTCTGATAGAACAGATGTAGAGCAGGAGAGATGGAACACAGGGAATCAATTAGTAGAAAAGACAGAATGGTAAGTTTTAAAACTGGACAACACTAGCTAGATACACCAGCCTTTTGTAGATATAGAAATCAGGACTTTTTTGCTGTCTCTCCTGTGATTTTTCTAGTGAGTCAGTGGTCATTTCTGTCTGTGGGCATTATCCAGCAGTCCTTTTGGAGTAAAGTGAACATTTAAAGAAAACAAAGTTCTCTTTATGTCTCTGGCATGGGAGAAGTGAAATAAGCTCTTTGAATAAATATCTTTTGACTTGACAATTTCTACCTTGTTTGATTATCTGTGTCTCTTCCAGTGTCAAACAAGCTCCCTAGGGATTTTGAGTGTACATAGTTTTCAATCAAATCAACACAAATACCCTTGGAGGATTCAGTTTGACTTGGGAATTACCCATAATTTCTCTTTGATGTAAGATGTAGCTTATGGATCCTTTTGGACCACTTCAAGCAACTGCTTTGGAAAGAGCTCATGTATGCACTCTAACATATGATGATGCAGCTCCAATTGATTGAGCTAAACAGTTTTGGACTCTTTTCACAGGCTTTCATAATTAACAAGACAAGGTAAATGACACCCCATGAGAAAACTTGGACTCTGTAATTTAGATAACCCATTCAATTTGTTGTAAGTCAATGCCAACCTCAAATAATGAGATTAAATGATCTTGTGACATTCATGACACTTTGGGGAAAAAAATCACATATAATACTCATATTCAGGAAGAACCTAGAACTACTTCCATGTGACATACACTTTTTTTCCCAAGGGATTCTTGATAGACATGTAGGAACTTAAAAACAAAATTTGCAGGATGAAAACTATCCTCTCCTTTTTTTAATGAACTATAGAGTTCATTGTGGAGTAGCTTTTAGACACAAGCTCATGGTAAAAATCATATAGCAATGATATCAAGAACATTTGTCTCCTAAATTTGATCTCCACTCTTCTCTCATCTCCAGGCCCCGCCTGCATTTTCATTGTGTTTCTCAGACCTTGCTTATTGTTTCTCCAGCACTTTGCAAATGCAGATTGTTTTTCCTGAGATCCTCACTCTGTGCAGAAGTCTCCCTCCTGGCTGTTTAAATTCTTCTTATGCTTAGGACTTTTCTTTATCTTGTTTTTATTTCAAAGAGTTTTCTCCACATTTTAAAATTCTGAATCAGTGTCCCTTCTATATAATTACCATGGCATCCAGTTTATCCCATCAATGCCTTTTCACACTCTGTAAGAATTGCATTTTTGACCAACAGTCCAATTGAGAAATGGGCTTTAGAACTAAACAGAGAATTCTCAACAGAGGAAACTCAAATGGCTGAAAGACATTTAAGGAATTGCCCAACATCCCTAATCATCATGGAAATGCAAATCAAAACAACTCTGAGATACCACCTTACGCCTGTCAGAATGGCTAAGATCAAAAACACCTTAGACACTTAATGATGGAGAGGATGTGGAACTAGGGGAACTCTCCTCCACTGCTGGTGGGAATGCAAGCTTGTACAACCACTTTGGAAATCAATATGTCACTTTCTTAGAAAATTGGGAATCAATCTTCCCCAAGATCCAGCTATACCACTCTTGGACATATACCCAAGAAATGCTCAATCATACCACAAGAGTACTTGCTCAGCTATGTTCATATCAGCATTGTTTGTAATAGCCAAAACCTGAAAACAACCTAGATGCCCTTCAACTGAAGAATGGATAAATAAATTGTGGCACATATACACAATGGAATGCTACTCAGCAGAGAAAAACAATGACATCATGAGGTTTGCAGGCAAATGGATGGATCTAGAAAAAATCATCCTGAGTGAGGTAACCCAGACTCAGAAAGACAAATATGGTATGTACTCACTCATAGGAAGATGCTAGATGTGGAATAAGGATGACTGGACTACTACTCACATCACCAGTGAGACTACCTGGAAAACGGGACCCCAAGAAAGACACGGAGAAATGGATGAGATCTACATGAACAGCCTGGACATGAGTGGGAGCAATGAAGGGTGAGGGTCGAGGGAAAGAGAGCAGGAAGTCCTAGCTGGATCAAGAAAAGAGAGGGAGAACAAGGAATAGGAGACCATGGTAAATGAAGACCACATGAGAAAAGGAAAAAACAAAGAGCTAAAGAGGCCCACAGAAATCCACAAAGATACCTCCACAAAAGACTGCTGGCAATGGTTGAGAGACAGCCGGGACTGACCTACTCTGGTGATGGGATGGCCAAGCACCCTGATAGTTGTGCCATAAACCCCATCCAAGGACTGAGGAATCTGGATGCAGACATCCATGGCTAGGCCCCTGGTGGAGCGCTGGGAGTCTAATTAGTGAGAAAGAGGAGGGTTTATATGAGCGAAAATTGTTGAAACCAAGGTTGGATAAAGCACAGGGACAAATAGCCAAATGAATGGAAACACATGAACTATGAATCAAAGGCTGAGGGGCCCCCAACTGGATCAGGCCCTCTGAATAGGTGAGACAGTCGATTGGCTTGATCTGTTTGGGAGGCATCTAGGCAGTGGTACCAGGTCCTGGGCTCGTTGCATGAGTTAGCTTTTTGAAACCTGGGACTTATGCAGGGATGCTTGGCTCAATCTGGGAGGAGGGGACTGGACCTGCCTGGACTGAGTCTATCTGGTCGATCCCAGTCCTCGGGGGAGACCTTGATCTGGAGGAGCTGGCAATGGGGGTGTGCTGGGGGGAAGGGGAGAGGGCAGGAAGGGAGAGAACAAGGGAATCTGTGGCTATTATGTAGAACTGAATAGTATTGTAAAATAAATAAAATAAAATAAAAAGAAAGGACTAAGAATAAAAAAAAAGAATTGCATTTTTTGTCTCTATTCTTTATGAGTTCACAAATTTCTGAAAGGGGAGGACACTCACTCTGTTTATAACCACTTTCATAACAACTATTATGCAATAGACACTCCTTGACTGAATTGTGATTACCACAATTATTGTAGGTGTTACTTGCAAAAACAGTTTTGAAGATTTTACATACATCCATTGTTTACATTATTATAGAATGTACACATTGTTACTTGAATTTTAGAGATGAGAAAACAAAAGTTTATTTAGGTTAAATCTTTTATTCCAGATTCATGATTCCCAAAGAACTCGTGTAACATCTATCATGTTCCCATAGGTTTCTAAGAATTTAATGTTCTAACATATACCAAACTTCAGTTAAACAACTAAACAACAAAATTGCTTCTCTGTGATATCTAAAAAAAAATCTGCTTAAAATATTTTAAGTGAGACAATAAATTTTAGAAATCTATACTATTAGCTTGAAGGCTTCTTCTTAGCACAATTTATTTCAAAGCATATCATTCTTTCCCCCCCCCTGTTTTTATTGGTAAGAAATTTTCTATTCATTTTACATAACAACCGCAGATTCCCTCCTCTTCCCTCTTCCTGCCCCCCAGTCTTCCCCCACAACCCACCCCCATCCTCACATTTCCCAAGTTAAGTTCTCCCATGGGGAGTCAGTAGAGCCTGGCACACTCAGCTGAAGCAGGTCCAACACCCGCCCACACACTAATTCTTATTCTATGTTAGTACTCAGACTAGATGAGAGTACTATGAAAGTATTCAATAATAACCTCAGGTTATTGAAACTTTGGACCCTACATCCTATTTCCTAGGTGACACCGAATCTGTGAACATCAGCTCTGCTATTCCTTGGAATTCAAATTATCATCTAAAAAGGCATTCAGCCTTTGTTCAAAGTTCCATTTCTGGAGACTTAGTATTCCAGGCTACCCAAAAGGAGAGGGAGAGATTGTTACCTTACTGTTCCTACCCATAATTCCCTTTCTAGTGAGGATTCTTACATAGGCTTCTATATGACAGCACTCTGAAGTCTCTGTCATGCAGTCTGTCCACTTTTGAACAAAGAAAGGTGTAACTGGGAGGAGAGGACTGGACCTGCCTGGACTGAGTCTATCAGGTCAATCCCAGTCCTCGGGGGAGACCTTGATCTGGAGGAGGTGGGAATGGGGGGTGGGCTGGGGGAAGGGGAGGGGGGCAGGAAGGGAGAGAACAAGGGAATCTGTGGCTATTATGTAGAACTGAATAGTATTGTAAAATAAATTTAAAAAAAGAAAGAAAGAAAGGTGTAACTTTCCACTTTCATCCTCTTCTGTTTGTCTTTTGAATTCCACACTAATATAGTTGAAGATTTAAAAGAACATAATATTAAAAAGGAGCTGAAACTGTGTTGATAGAAGATGAGGCATATCAAATAGGTTTAGGATCTGTTCTGAAAAGTGTCACAGTAATCAAACAAGAAATGTTTGTACACAAATATATTTAAGTGCACTTATTAGTTATGGAGCATGACAAAATAGAACCTATGTGTACAAAGTGATTAAAAACTGCATATGCACATATACAAATGTAGAGACATGTATGTGCATATACACTAACACATACTAGGGAGAAAGGAGGAAAACCAATGCTTCTTAGCCTTCACAATAAAGACTGGACCAGGTATAAGTTTCAATAAAAGTCAACTTTAGAAGGATGTTTGAGTTGGGAGCAGGCTACATACTCACAGTCTTAAATTGTTTCCCTATACATTGCAATCTAGTAGTCAGGGGGAAATAGTAGCTGCCTGGTGGAGAACATAGACAGCTCCCTGACCTATTTATGGAGGAAGAACATAGATAGACACTGTATCCTTCCAGATGTAGTCTGCCAGGTAGTATTCAGGGGCTCCTCCCCAGTATTCTAGCCAAGAATTCCTGAGATGAACATGTCCATGAAGAATCATCAGGGAAATAAAAAATGAAGAGTATTTAATTTGTATAAGGATAGAGAGTGCCATTATTACAATCTGTCAATGTCAGGAACACAAAACAATAAACAGCCAAAATAACAAACAAAGAAATCTGGAAAAAAGTTTCCAAAATAAAACTAAACTCACAGACAGTTAAGTATTAAATAGGCTACCAACCCTAGATTTAACCCTTTTTGGAGGGAAAAATACCATAAAAGAAAATATTAGTTAATTGATAATATTGAAATATAGTAGATAAAGTATTATCACATTTAATGTAATTTATAACTGCTTCTGTTTGCATGAGATAATTTCAGCTTCCATAATATGCAATGAAAGGAAAATGATGAAGCATATTTGGTACAACTTTAGTAATAGTTTATTCTGAGTCAATGTAATTGGTGTTTATATATCTTTTTTTTTGCAATTTTCTCTAAATTGGAAACTATTGACAAATAAGACATAAATTAACCAAAAATTTTGAAATTAACCCAATTGTGGGGAAGTACATACTTTGCAGATGGAGCTCTAACATGTCTTCTGGGGCTCACACAACTTCTTTAGTATGCATTTACTGGCAAGGAATATCAGTCAAGATTCTCTTTTTTTTAAGTAAAGTTTTTTTTTTTTTGTTTATTTTACATACTGACCACAATTTACCCTCCCTTCTCTCCTCCTGTTCCCTCTCCCCACCTCCCTTCTATCCCCCCATCCACTTCTCCTCCATCTCCATTCAGAAAGTGGAAGGCCTCCCATTGGAGTCAACCCAGTAGGACACATCAAGTTGAAGCAGGAACAAGCTCCTTCCCCCTGCATCATTGACATCATGAAAATTGCAGGCAAATGATGGAACTAGGAAGAAAAATCATCCCAAGTGAGGTAACCCAGACTCAGAAAGACAAACATGTTATCTACTCACTCATTAGAAAATATCAATCAGAATTCTTGTTTTCTGGAACCATCATTAGAAGGAAAGGCTTAGAATCAAAATTTCTGGGTTCTAATTCTCACTCTTTGGCAAGCTGCATAATCTCTTTCCTTTTCAATCCTTCATCTCAAAGTTGGGATAGAATTCCAGAACTTACATCTTAAGGTTGTTTTGAACGTTAAAACTTATAGGAGCTGCATAATAGAGACGCCTCAAGTAATCTCAACATTATTATTGGTCAGAGGAGGAGTCAGAAATCCTCATATCAGCTTCTAAAATTATTTTTTAACACATGTAACTCACTTTGAATTTTTAAACCATAAAAAATCCACCAATAAAGGCAGTTATGATTCTGTACATATATAGAGAGAACAGTTTAAGTTGGGTATCCTATACGTCTTTAAAGTTCCCACACACGTAACAGAATTCTTGCTAGCATGGAAGCCATCCTTCCCTCTAGTGTGCTATACATTGCCTTGTAAAATCACTTTTTGAAACAGTTAATCAGATTAGGTTTATGCATACAGCATGCAATTCCCATGCAGACAATGCTTTCCCTAGTTTAGGTTCTACTCACTAAAATTTCCTTCTGGTTTGGAAGCAGTTATTTTCTTTAATGATCTTTTTGAAGACAAAGTCTTTACTTTTTGGCTGCGAGAGTCAAACAATGCTCTGTAAAATGTAATACCCATTTCTTGCCTCTTTGCATCTTGATGCATCTTTTAAACCTCACACAAAACAGTTGCACTAATTTTCCCTTGACACTCTCATGTTTCTTCCTGCTTCTCTGCTTATTGACTAAAAGCAACCTGGGAAAAATATAACTAAGTTCTCTTCAATAATTAGTTCATTGGCATTGGCCAAGGAATAAAAGTTGGCTGAGGAAAATAATTAGCAATTCTGTTCTGTCATTAAAGCCTCATTATTTGGGGGCCCAGTTAACACCGTTTTATAAATTAGAAGTAAGAACAGCTGGTGGATACATTAAAAGATGCCAAGAGCATTTGATTCTCTGTACATTCTGCCTTTCCCATTAAAGATGAAATATTACTATTATAAATAACAGCAAAAGTGGTGGTGAAGTTGACATTTAGGTACATGAGTTCACATCATGTAATATAAAGATACTAAATCAGTGGACAGAAATTTCTGAATTGATTTGTACCTTTTTTGATGATTATGCTTAGTTTCATAAAATCAGCATTTAATATTTTTAACACTTACATTGTATCTTAATTCTGTACAAGTACATATGATGACTAAATTGTATAAAGTATGTTTAAATATTCTCCATAGTAAGACACTATAGAATGTTCATAAATCTTTACGTGAATCTCTCAGTTTCCAAAAGTTGCTTATGTGGTACCCAAATTAGCCCTATAAACTTTGGCTGAAGAACTAAGGCCATCATCACATGTGACACAATCATCTTTTTTAGAAATTCAAATACTTATTTTCTGCACAATACATGATTGGAAATAAAGAAATATCTGCACTGGGGCCGGGCAGTGATGTCGCACGACTTTAATCCCAGCAATCGGGAGGCAGAGCCAGGCGGATTTCTGTGAGTTTGAGGCCAGCCTGGTCTACAAAGTGAGAGCCAGAACAGGCACCAAAACTACTACACAGAAGAACCCTGTTTTGAAAAACATAAAAAAAGAAAGAAAGAAAAAAGAAAAAGAAAAAGAAAGGAGAAAGAAAGAGAGAGGGGAGAGAGAGAGAGAGAGAGAGAGAGAGAGAGAGAGAGAGAGAGAGAGAGAGAGAGAGAGAGAAATATCTGCACCAATCCAGGAAAGTTTAAAATTATTATCAAACAGGTAATCTTGAATAGATTAAAATAGGACCTTGCTAGACTGCTGATAAAACTGTACATTCACCATGAAAAAGAAGCAAGTAAGTAGAAATTTGAAGATTATTCCTTCCTTCACTAATTCAGTCATGGATCTCCCATACTTAGTAACTGCCCTACACTACTTCAGTGATGGATTTCCCACATTTAGTACCTGCTTTACACTACTTCAGCCATTGGTCTCACATACTTAGTACCTGCCCTACACTAATTCAGTGAGGGATCTCCCACATTTAGTACCTGCCCTACACTCATTCAGTAAGGGATCTTACACACTTAGTACCTGCCCTACACTGCCATAGGTACTAAGGGATATTGCCTCACAAATGAATGAAAGCCCTGAGTGATTCAAACAGAAAATATGATTCACCGTGTCAATGCTCTTAGCTTAAGAAAATGGAACTAAATAACTGAATTTAAAATTGTAAGACAAGTGTGAAGGCAAAAGCAAATTTCTGTAACATGTTATAGAGAGTTGGGAGTGTTTCAATAAGATGCTGTGACAGAATTGAAAGAAATGAACACACAGAAAACATTTAAAAAACCTCTCTACCAATTTAATAGATAGATAACTCAAAATAACAATCTATGACTTCCCAAATCTGAAGCTACAATGACTGAAGCAAGCACAAGCAGTGCATCAAAAGAGTAAGGCAGTGGAGCAGTGCATTGAAATTACAGAGTAGTATAATTCTAATTCTGCTACAAGACACTCTCTTTTCTCAAGAAAATTGAGCAAAGCACAGATAGAGAAGAATAGCTCCCAGTTTGTTCCTCAAGGAAAGAGAAAAATAGGGTGTGTCCAAATTTACAGCCTCTTTCTGAGCATAACTGAAGGAAGCATAGTTCTGAAGATTAGGAATTCCTGAGACCATGAGATCACCACAAAGTGGTAGGAGGCTTGCCAAAGCCACTAGAGCTGTGCATGAGGAGAAGACACACAGCATGAGGTGTTATTTCCTGAAGGGGTATTCCTAAATATATAGGATTATCCAAGGGATTAGTTTCTGCATTATCTCTCATGAAGCACTAACTTTGTCTAAAACATAAGAAACATGTTATTAGATAAACTAATGATGACTTGTAAGAAAAGCTAAGTATTGTAACAGTGTGTACTCATCAGCCAGAGATTCCCACACCTCTAGCTTAGTGTGATATAACTGGGCAATTTCCCAGTTACAGATTCTCCGGAGACTAGAAGAAAACACGAATGAAAAATGAAGAAAAATGAAATATACATCAATTGTTTACATTTTAGTGGTCATCTACATCAGTATCTTGTGATGCTGTTTCAGAGTTCTAATCAGACACAGAAACCTGCACGCTGATGAGAACACAACATCAACAGAAAACTTTGCCTTAGAAATGATGGTGCAAACTACCAACATCATAGAGAGTGAGACTGTAAACTTCTGAAAATTTAATTATTTATGTTGTTTTTTTAATGCATGCATGTCAACATAACATAGCCTTTTCAAGGTATTCTTAGAAAAAAAGTAGACATAGCTAAAATAAAAGAGAAAAGTAAATCTCCAAAATCAATTTCAAGTCAACAGATACACATAAATGAGCTAATAAAAATTTCAAAATAAGTATTATATGATATTCAACAAACTCAGATAAATGAAATATGAATAGAGATAATTTCAATAAAAAAGATGGAAAATATGAAACAAACAGAAATATTGCATGCCATACAAAATGGGCTTTAGTGGTTATTAAAAACAAAAGGTGCCATAGAGTTGAGAGAAGAACATGTTCTATGTGAGCTCCAGTGAACCTGGGGATGTGACAGGTATATAGGCTATTTCATCGTATCCACATATGAAATTCTCAAGGAATTTTTTAAAACAAAATTTTGAAACTAAAATATCATATTTGAAACAAAAACTTATTAGTGGATTTTAATAGCAAACTTGATCAAGCTCTTGAAATAATCAATACATTTGAAGACAGTCATTTAAGTTTAAATAGATATAGGAATATAGCAAATAAGAGTGAATAAAGCTTTAGGTACTTGTAAGACATCATCAAGTAGAATCGCATAGTCATTATATGACTTCCCAAAATAGAAGAGAGTCAAAGCTCATTTAAGGAAAGCATTCCATTTTCATGAAAGGAGAAAGCCAAGCAGATTCAAGAATCTCCCAAGTCAATTACAAAGAGAATTCACAAAACATCAAGAAGAGGAAAAAAGTAAAAAAAAAAAAAAAAAATAGATTGAAAGAAAAAGAAAAGATTAACAAGATAATCTTTCTAACACAATGAGCATATTTTCCACCACAATTTTTGCACAGAGTTGTGTTAATAAACTGCGTTATAAAGACTCATGTTTGTACCCATAACTTAGTTCTTTGTGCAGGCTTCAAAGAACCTTCCTACTGTATGAGGCAATGGTTAATGAAAAAACACATAACTGGCAGAGTACACAATAAGCAATCATGAAACTTGGACTGAAATGGGACAATTGTCACACACTCTACAAGGCTCTGTGAACATCACAGATTAAGGTGTTAAAGAGAAGGGCCCAGGATGAGGAGATGTGCAGCAAAAAAAGATGTCTTCTGGGCATGGCATGGCCACTGCACTAATGAACTCAGTACAGTTATTTGGTCTGATCAACTTGTCATGGTAAATGAAAGAGAGGTCCATGAGGCCTCATCCCTCCCAGAGGGACTTACTGCCAATTAACACTTATGGGAGTTGGTGTCATTTTCTTAGTAGTATAGTCAAATATAGGTTGCCTTTGCTTCTCTGCATAACTTCTAACCCTATTCTTCAGGCAAAGAACTCAAAAGCTCAGTAGATCATACACTAGAAGAAGACATAAAAGAAGAAAAGGGGTAGGTTGTAAAGAAGGGTGCCAGTGGAAGAGGAAGGCAAATGAAAGAGAAGCATGGGAGTAAAATGACAAAAAAAAATCATTAAGTAAATTTACAAAACTGTAAAATAACAACAACAAAAATGTTATGGGAAAACATTTCACAAAAAAAGAGGTTTCCATCTAAATGCTATGTTTAGTAGAGTGGCCTTCAAATGTGAACATTTAGAAGAATTATCTCTAGGAATCTAATAGGTAATATAGTTAACAATATATCCATCTACTCATTTGTAGAGAAGGTTAAGTCTCAATAATCCCATTGCACTTTGAAAACACACAACCATAATAAAAATATCCTGCCTAAGGAGTATCACAGCTGAGCAATGTGCAAAGTGGAGTGTGTTTGTTAATATTGTACTCAGATCGCTGGGAGCTTCACATCTCTGTTGCTGCCTATTGCACAACTGAGTATTGGAACGTATCACTAGCCCAGGAAAAAGAATTAAAAACTGAAAGCACACTGTCAACTGAATATGCATTACTAGAGCTTTGTTACAGACTTGAAAATTTGTTAAATTGAGCCATCCTGAGTCAAAACTGAATATCATACTCTTGGAATTGATTGTATTATATTGGAATTTTCTAAGAAGGCAGATCTTGATTGCACACTCATATATGCACACACTCACGCTAACGTTGGCACACAGACACTATAGATGTTCGCCAAATTCACTTTGTGACCATTTCACATTATGTAAAATGTCATCCCACATTAATCTGATATAAATGTAAACATTATTTTCTAACTATCGTGCCTTCGAAAGCTGTGATAAATGAATTTAAGGGATTAGAAAAGTCACTCCAGAAACCTGACTAACTAATATTATTATTGAATTTTTTATTGTTCATTAATATATATTGTTTTATTAAAATAAAGTTCAGAGAGGTTAAAGCAACTTTCAGTCACTCAGGTAGCAAGAGAAAGGGCTGGAACTCTGCAAAATCTTATTTATTTTCCTAGCAATATGAAGAGAGAATTTCATAACAATTTGAGATATGTGTGTGTGGAAATAAGATCAACCTAACTACAGTATAGCTCAAACCGCTTGAGATTATTTATAGCTATATGTAGTCAGACAGCAAAGTGGATTGAATCTATTTTTACATGTCTATTAAATGGCCAATCTCCCTAGTTCCATATTTTCAGTGTTCATGTAATGTTCTCAGCTTGCCTGATATTTCTTTTCATGCATAAGAAAGCAAATTTGATGGAAACTAGGAAAGGAAGGACATGGTTCGATTTTAAAAGAGGAAACTCGAGAATTTATTGTGAACTACAAGCTTAGTGCTATGCTAAACATTTCCTACATGTTAAATTTTCTACTCCTTTCCCATTATTTCACAGATTCAAAAAAAAAAAAAAAAAAAAAAAAAAAACTAAGGCTAGGCAAGGTTAAAGTTGCCTACAGCTCCTATCAGGCAGGTGTTCATATTGAACTACTACACTAAGCTAATGACTTCACTGTTGCCTCTCAATTATTCTCTTAAAATTTTGTGATGGTTGGAATGAGGAATACTTTTCAGAGTTTCAGGCATTTGAATACTTGGTTCACATTGGTGGGGTGGTTTGCATAGTCTTAGTAGGTGTGGATAGCTGGAAGAAGGATGTCACTCCGGGAAGGCTTTGGGTTTCAAACCTACACACCCTCCCTATTTCTTTCTCTGCTTCCTACTTGTAGTTCCTGTTGTAGATTCCTAGCTATCAGTATCCAGCTCCAGCTACCATGTCTGCTGCCCCCTGCCATCTGCCCCCTGCCCTCTGCCCTCTGCCCTCTGCCTGTTTCCTGCTACCTGCTACCTCCTGCCATGCTGTCTCCACCATTATGCAACCAAATTCTCTGGAACCAGAAATCCAATAATGTTCTTACTATTAGCTGATTTGGGCAGGGTGCTTCATCACAGCAATGGAATGGTAACTAAGACAAATACAAACCCCTCTTTCTTTGTGTTAAATATACCTTTAATCCACCCAGTTGCCCTCAGAGGTGACATGGAATTGACATGTCCTAGATTGCTACACAATGCAGTCCTACACAACTTTACACCTTGGACGGTGACTTTGAGAGCAGCCTGTAAACTGAGAGATGGGAAATGCACAGAAGAACCTTGGGAACAATCTGAGCTATGGTCCCCAAGAAAACAGTTTTATTATAGAGAAGATAAAAGTGACAATTATGCTCACATAAAATTAATTCCCTAGTGGTTTTTACCATTGAGTATATTGGAAGCATAAAAATACCCATTGACAATGAATGAAACAGTTGGCTTATTAGAGGTGCGGGATTCTGTTTCCCCTACTCCACTTCTCCTTACTTCTTAATCGTTTTTTTCCCTCTCCCACTATTGCTTGTTTTACATCTCTGTTCTTGCAACACATTTTTAGTGTATTTTCACAAAAGTTACCATGAATATTGGCAGTGCAAAATAAATATTACTATTTGGTATCACTCAAATTCTAAAGTAAGAAAATTATTAAAATAAGAGAATGGTGGTTAATAGAGTTTTACAAGAGTCTTAAATGCAAATAAAACATTCACATGAGGGGAAGCAGTGCTTCCCCCCGACACACACACACACACACACACACACACACACACTAAGCAATTTCCTTATAACCTTGAACAGCCCATCTTCCAAACAGCCTCGCTTATAAAAGCTGAGTCCATATGCAATGACAGTAGGAATCTAGTTTTCATAATGAAAACTACAAAACAAATAAATGTGCAAATACAAATGATATATTTGTAACCAGAGTCCATGCATTCTGGAATAGAAGCCAGAAGGCAAGAAGGTGTACAATAGAATTACTTTTGAGAGTTGATTTAGATGATATTTTGATCCTGGCAGGAGTTGCTAGTCATCATTGCAACTTAAGAAACACACAGAGCGATGGGCAGTTTCTGTTCACAAAGAAAAATGTCCATTTGTTTTTTTTTATATAATTTAATCTGTAGCTGTTGAGAGAAGTATTTTATCACTTATATATTCTTCCAATAATTAATGATGATATGCTATCTATGTACAAGACAGTGAACTATTGGTTGATAAGAGAGTTACTTGCAAGAAGTTGTAAGATTTCGTGTGTGTTTTTGTGTGCACATGTGCATGAAGTTTACAATTTATATCTTATAAAAATATACACTCAAGAGACTTCCAAAATTTGACTTAGTGTCTTTTTTATATACTTCTGTACTTCACTTGCCCTACCTGTTCAATCTATATTGCCAACATGGAATCTTGTCTCCCTTTTGATGCCTTTCATTGATAAATCACAAATGGAATTAATGACTTTCTCCAGTTGTTAATCATTTGCATCATTATTTTCATTGCGAATATCCCTGTCTATTTCTGTTGGGTTATACAATACCAGAGGGCATTCACATACTCTTACAGCAAAATGTCAAGTTCATGGTATGTTCTCAATAAGATTTGATGCAAACATAAATTGAATATTTGTTACACAAAATAGACTGTAGTGTTGAATAAAACAAGAAGCCAGATTATAGAAAGAAAATAAATTTTAAAGAAGTTGGAAATAGGGGGAGAACTAGTCTCCAAGAAGGATGGTGGTAGGACAGAGGGTTCAAAAGAAATTTCTTTCAAGCATGTATATATTGTGATGGCTATTATTTGTTTGCAACTTGACTATATGTGGAAGGAACTACAATCCAGAAATGAAGGGCACATTTGTGAGAAATTTTTGGTTGGTTTGAAGTGGGTGAATCCACTTTTAGTCTGAACCTATGAGGTAGGAAGAGAAACATCACTATCAGACCCAAGTAAACACACAGAGGCTTATATTATTTTTAAACTATATGGCCCAATGGCTCAGGCTTCTTGCTAGGTAGCTCTTACATCTTAAATTAACCCATGTCTATAAATCTATACTTTTCCACATGGCTCGTGGCTTACCAGTACTTTACAGCTTGCTTCTTCTGGCTGCAGCTAGGAGTTTCTCCTCAACTCTGTCTTTTTCTTTCCTCTCTCTCTCTAGTTAGAATATCCTGCCTAACCTTATTCTGCCTCACCATTGGCCAAACAGTTTTATTTATCAACCAGTCAGAGCAACACATATTCACAGCATACAGAACGATATCACCCCTCACAATCTACTTCTTTGTGAATTTGCCAGACATGTGATTGTAACATGTGAATGTATCTGTCATGTTCCTCAATCTCTTTACAACCTACTATTTGAGGATAGAGCCATTGCTCTGAATAAACTCAGAATTCTTAATGCTTTTCTTAACTTCATTTCTTGCTGGTTCTTTAGCTGTGTATCTTGCCATTTTATCCCTCATTCTATTGGACCATACCATTCACATTTTCTCTTTCCCAGAGAGGAGAAGGATACTCCAAATTTTGCACATTAACATAAGCTTAATTCATTTATATCACAAATTACATATGAAATATTCCAATCAGAATGAAGTTCCACAACCTGGTTTCTTTTTTCCCCCTCATTTAGAACTTTTCTCTCTCTCTCTATTTTGTAGTCAATTTTATTTGCCTCACATCCTGTCTCTTTCCCACAAGGATAGAGGCTTTATCTCTTATTTATCATTGATTCCTCGGTATCTAGCATAGTGTCAGTCTCACAAAATGCATGTGATGAATATTTATAATGAGTTACAAGAGAATGCCATATGGGATTACATAAAACATGAAATGAGGCTCTATTTCTATATTCTTAACCTGCTTGCTGAACTTCCATGCTTATGCTCCTACTGTAAACTGTAAGCTATTAGGCTCAGCAGAATTTGTAAACAGCCAGCCTGCAGGCTGAATATTATGCACAATATTGCTTTTTTTTTTTTTTTTTTTTTTTTTTTTTGGCACTTCATACTTAGAAGAAAATGTTGCCAACATTTAAGGAGCATAAAACCCAAATTCTAATTTCCACTTCATCTTAAAAGTCCTTAAACCTAAAAGTTCAAACCTCAATTGTGCTTTGTGGTCAATCAGATATAGACAAGTGTGGAAGTATATTGTACTGCTGTTGTATAACTTGATGCTAATGGGCAATGTTTTTTAGCACCTTCAGTCTCTAATGCATTTTCTATAAAATGGATATAATGTGTAGAATTACTGTGACCAACAAGCTAACTAATTAGACAGTGTATACAAAGATATTAATTATACAGTTTACCTGTAAGATCTGGCACAAATCAAACATTTCACCAATAAATAAATTACCAATTTGCTATTGTTGAAATCAGCCAAGGGCTTCTATAATTAAGTTTGGATGTGTTTGTAACTTTTGCTGATGGAAGAATTGCTTTAAAATTACAATAATGAATTTTGTGGTGTAATCAAGGAATGCTGTGAGTTATTGGGTGGTTCACTTGTGGCTGTTGTCTCTCTGTTACCCATCCAATGGGTAATGAATTCCCATCCAATGAAACTCAGGTATCTAGGACATATTTTCTTTCTCACTAGCAAAGCATCTCTGATGACTTCTTTATCTCACTTCTTTTCTCTACAAAATATCAGAAGATTCCTTGCTGAAGCTTTAGAGCTCTGAACTTTAGTTGGGTGGCCATCAGTGCAGATGTGATCAAGTGCTCACAAAAAGTACTTTCTCTCGTCACATTTCCATTTAGTCAACAGACTAAATTAGTCCTGGAATTTAATTTTTACTGTCATATATTTTTCTTGTCCCTTTTTCTTCTAGTATATGTGCATAGATATATAAATACCACCGCTGTCTTTGCTCCAGGGTAAATTGGTTATTTTATCAGTGTACCTTTCCTCTTTCTTTTACTGTTAAACAGCCTTGACTTAAGCTATTGAACTTGTTTCAGGATTTTTAAGCCAAGCACACTTTTGGCATTCATCACTTTGCCTATTCAGTTAAATGTTAGCTATCCTGTGAATGAGTCTTGATGTCTAATTAGGTGAAACAGGCAAAACTAGAAAATAAGCACCTAAAATACATGTGCAGATTCCAGAGGAATTTGGAACTACCTATGACACAGAGACAATTTGGAACTATCTATGAGGAATTTGGAACTATCCATGACACAGATTCCTATATTTAGTAAGACTGGAATTGGTAGAACAAGAGCAAAGGCAGAGTCCCTTAGACACTTTGGACAAAGGTCATTGTCCTCTTGCAAAGTAGTTGGCGGGTAGTGAATGCATATTTTACACAGAAGCCTAGTCAGAAGGCTTTCAAAACCTGCCTTAGGCAAGCTTAATTGTCCCAGCTTGGTTCTGCTCACTGTCTTGCTTCTAATTCATGCAACTAGGCATATAGACTCTGTAAAACCCTAAACTACTGTTTCAGAAGATTTGTAGGCCATTGTTTATTTTACATAAGAGATTCCACAGAAACAGAACTCATCCTTTTTTAGTCGTGTGTTATGATTTGCTTTCTAGATGTTTCTCATCTAATCTATATTTTAACTTGTTTCTCAAATATATCTTAAAAGCTTATCTGGATGCACTCATTTAAAATTTGAACTTTGTCACATTGGTTACCAAGCATTCAGTAAGACTAGCTATATCCAATTCATAACACTAAATTCAGAGCAGTCCAGGTTTAAAAAGAAATGCTAGGATTTTTTATGGTACTTTAACTATGAACATTATCCAATTATGAAAAATTCAGCAAGCATCATAAACAATAATAATATAAGGTGAAAGATATAGTGAATGAAATATTAGTGAACCTCTGAATACATGGACATGGGGATGTTTGCAGAAATATTGCTCAGTTAAGAGGGCTCTAGAACCACCCACTAGTTGGAAATTCATGCCATCATATCATCTATTTAAAGATCATGCCACACAAGAGATTTAAGAGATCTTGGCTAAGTGTAACAAAAAAGACAAAGAAAAACTATCATTTGTAGTGGGTAGCCATTCCAGTTTTGATCTGGAAGTTCCAATTCCCATTGAGACTTTGGCAACTCACGCCTATGAGGCGGGGCCAGGGGAGGTGCCTGGAGACCCGAGATCTGGATGGGTGAGCACTCTCTCTGTTCCAGGACCCTGAATGGTGGAGGTGGACCAAGCAGAGATTCAGAGAACACTTCTGGACTGCGATACAACTTCCCCAGACCCTGCAACCTACCAATCCCTTAATTTGTAAGTTACACCATTAAATAAATATCCTTTTAGCTATGTGGAGTGGCCTAAATAATTTCACCAATAATCATTCCTTAACATTTCTATTTTAAGTGTCTTGGATTACCAATATATTTTGATCAAAACAACAGGAAAGCATCATCTTGACATAGGGACACCCATTGCTGACATAATAAATACTGATATTAACATGCATTCACTGCTTATTGCATCTTTGAAATATGGAAAGAATGAGGTCATGAGAAACTAGGGGTTCTGATCATTCAGTCTTAGAGGAAGCAGAATACAGACATGCTGAGAGAAGAGTAACTGATGCAGCTGCTTATAATATGGCCTCAGCTTCATCTTCTCTAAATAGGAGTTAAGGATAAAATTTGGGTCATTCCTATGACTTGGGGTAGATATATTCTATACCTGGGTTATTTTTCTTTAGGGACTTTGCTGACAAGCAAAGGGTATTCCTATTGATCATCAATGGAATATATAGAGAACACAGGAAGAGAAACTTTGGGAAGGTTTAGAATTAGGAGCATGGTGTTCTTTGTTACCTAAAGCGTTAAGAGTCAGAGCAATGGTGTAGGCATATCTAACAAGTTAGGCTGGGACACTCATCTTCAGTTGGCTAACTAAAAAGGAAAATCATTTGAAAAGCAAAAATGGTAGATGGATTAAATGTGGCTACGACTAGATGAGGAACAAGGAGGTCCCGTGATCCCACAAGTCCCTTGTTGGTATTCTGAACTGAGGTTTGAGTTTCAGTAGAAGTTAAATAGTATGCATAATCAAATGATCCAGGTCCAGGTGTGGCTTTGTTCCTTACTGAACCAGCATATTTTCCCCTTGTTCCAGTATCTCTCACACACGGTCTGATAAGTTAAAACTTTGTGAAGTCTTTTTTGAGGAGACAACTTGCTCCCCCAGTTGGCATCAGACTTTAGTATTTCCTTCTCCTGGCATGAGAAATCAAAAGGAAACTTCAGTTTCTTGGAGTACATTGTCTCAAAATTCTGACAGCTGAGACGAGGGGGACAAGCATTTCTTTTAAATGTCTTCATGTCTCTCAGGATTACAGTTTGATTTATTTTACAATGTGGCTTTAAACTTATTATCCTGACTCATTTGAGAGCCATCTTAGATCTTTGTTTAAACTCTCCATCACACTGGCAAAAGGAAGATACCATGCATTGGCAAGATTTTAATTGAAGCCATGTAGGAATAGAGGCATGGCTTCCCTGGAGCTCCAGTTGCAACTGCCTGAACAAAACATCTCTCTATCTCTATGAATGATTGATGTGCAATGGCTGCTAAGCTGAGCTACGTTTACTGATTAAACACAGAGAGTGAACAAAAAAGGCGGCAGGTTTTATTCACACTGCATGTGCTGAGTTCTGTTTCTTCAACACAGGGATAGGGAGGAGAATCTGCTAAGCCAACCCCTAAGAATACAGAACATTGACACCATGGTATCCTAAAGATCATATGTGACTTAAGAGTTCTGGTGATTTAAAGGCTATATGCCCAGTGCTGGCTTCGTCTTTAGCACTCTCTTTTTCCATATATTAATTATGAGCTTTCATTGATTAGTTGGTACAGGTCTTTCTTTTCTTCGAATATGCATCTAAGCATGCTGGTCACTACTTGAACCATATTCAAAATCAGAGTTGACAAGACCTACTTGTGTCTTTAGAAATAGAAAACAGATCTAAATCAGATCTTAAATCACATATGCCAACCCACCTTTCCCAGAGCCTTACATTAAGGAAATGGCCCAGTAAGTTATGAATTGGGATTTGTTTCTCATTCATTATTCTTTTGTGTATGTCTAACTCCTTCGTAGGAGAGATCATCAGGAAAGCTAACTCAAAGTTAGTTTTACCTAATTATAGTGGAATATTCTCAAGCCTCCAGGCATAGCACAGACTGCTTATGCTTTTCATATATTTATTGTCTTTGGGTCTAGATTCTGCTTTATCCACTGTTCTGAATAGTGTTTTTCAAAAATTATTTCTTCTAGTATAGACATTGAACACATTATATCCAAGGTTGTAAGGACAAAGTACAGCTCCATATTAGAAACTGAGGCAGCGATTGATTGAAGTTTCACAAAATAAAGCAAGTAAACAGACCCAAAATCCAGCAACCGACATGACAAGTGCACATAGGAAACAGCCAACTTACAAAGGAGGTTTGTAGTCATTTATTTCTGAAGGAAATGTATTCTGCAGAGCTGATAAGAAAATACATTTTGTAAATAGGCAGCCTGAGCTAAAATCCTTGTAAGTGGTCTTGGGGCGGTTAGTTAAACCATCCTGAGCCTTGCTTCCTTCATGTGCAGAAAGCATTAGAGAGAAATCTGTCTCCTGGTTTTATGCAGAGACTAAGTTCTTACATACATTGTGAAAAGATGTGGCAAAACATGTTTTGAAGGGTTTTTTTTTCCTGTTTTGACAAATCATCTTTTGTATTCTTCCATCTCCCCATTGACTACATATAACATAGCACTAGCTCTTCAGTTCACGGAACTAGTCATGTTCCAGTTTGAGAATCGTGAATACCCTGATAGCAGCCATTTCTGTATGGTGCATTTGTTTCCTAAGTCATTGCTCCTCATTCCAAGACACAGTGATTTATTCTATACTTGCTTGAAAGAATAGAGTAGAAAGGTGCTTCCCCAAGTCATCTAGCTCTAGGGAAATGGATTCTGTTTGCTTTTGGTTTAACTGATCCCTTCTTCCTCTGGGCTGTGCATTTTTGGTTTCCTTTTAAAAAATAAAGAATAAATAAAAGTAAACCCTCACGATTTGTCCATGCCTTCCAGTCTTTTCTGCTGTCCAGGACACAATGATAGATTCTAACACAGCAGCAACAGCTGGAGAGTTTGGCATGCTCCTCTGGGAGATCCCAATGGTTGGTGAAACTGAAAATAAAGAGATCTTAGGCATCTCCCTAAAGTGCTTTTCTACCATCCTGATGGCTGGTTTGTTTGCCCACGCTGCTTGAGCAGAGGTCTGTTAATACAATGTTTGCAAACCAGCTGGGGAAATGCTTAGGTATAAAGGACTGCAGGAACAGCTTTGATTGTTATTAATGAAACTGCCTCACCATTTGGCACAGTGTCTTGTGCCTTTGGAGTGCTGTATTCGGTAATATCTGCCTGAGGTATGCTTTGTCCACTTGCAATTCACGGCCAATTAAAATAATAAATAAGCAGCATGAGCTGTAGAAAGTAGAGGAAATGATAACTTTTCTTCCTGGTCAGAGAAAGGAGAGGCTGGCTAGGACAGAGAAGATGAGAACTTAGAGGTAACTATTTTCCTCTCCCATAGTACCAGTTTTATTTTCAATTTTTTCACACTACAATGGGTAAAGGGGGAGACTTAGCAACAACACTACCATAACAGATCATTAAGGTCTTCTATTTTCACACAGCACAGACTATATATATCACATAAGTCTAACCTCCCCTTTATTGTTCCTGTAGACTCTTGGTATTTAATCCATTCATTGGGGGGGGGGGAAGTACATTAGCTTTATTCTATGGGAGAAAACAAGAAATACCAAACATATCCTTATTCCTAACAATGTACCTATCTACCTGTTGACAATCTGGGACCCCTACCTGTATGGAGCTACATGTATGCCCCACTTCAGAAAATGGAAATGTTACACCCCTTAGCAAACTCTTGATAATTCATTTCTATTCAAATATGCTCTTGGATATCACAAATTGGGAGAAAGGGGCTTGATGTGGCAAAAACTGTGTCCTCTGATTGAACTTTCAGGGAAAATCCTCTATTCAGCAAGTTATACCTATACATAATTGGTTGTGCATATGATTAAAATCAGAGGTATTATGAGTGGTGGAGAAAAGCTTACATAATCCAAGTCTGTCAGTCAAAACAGAGAAATGTCCAAGCTACAACCTTAGCAACCACCTCCTCTTTAGACACCATAAAAGAAGGCTCCAAGCAACAAGCCCTCAAATGCTCTTCCCTCAGGTGTCACTGCCTCTCTGCTCACTCTATTCAAAACTTGGGAATTCACTTTCATTTTAATACAGTTTCCCCCTGATTTACCTCTTGATTGTACATCTTTTCCAATTCTATGAACAAGGGCCAAGAACCTGGCCACACTTGGTTCAGACAGCAGCATCTGGTTCCAATGCTATATTCTATTAAGTTTGTTCCTTTAAACTCTCAGTGCAAGGAAATAACCCATAAAACATGTAGCCTCTTAAAATAGTCATCCATGGTAAATGACATTGTTTTCATAAGACTTCAATCATCTAGGTAAATTGTCCCAGATCACAAACATTTCAGGTAGGTTTGTGAAGAGTAAATTAGACGTGTTCCCACAAAATATTTGTTTAGTGCATGTTTGTTTTACAGCTTGACCTTATATCAAGACTCAAGAAAGTTAAAGTGGATCTTAGTCCAGAGTTAAAATAAAGACATATACTTTTGTTTCACCTCATATAAATTACTTACGGACTGTCCTTCTATACACACAGAGAGAGATATACATAACATAAACTCCTAAACTGAGAACCTATTCATACATGATTTGTTTCTTCTTTAAAACTTACTGAAAGCTCCTATGAAATTGTGTTAAAACCATGTAAGAGGCCAGGCAGTGGTAGCATAGTGATGCCTTTAATCCCAGCACTTGGGAGGCAGAGGCAGGTGGACCTCTGTGAGTTCGAGGCCAACCTGGTCTACAGAGCTAGTTCCAGGAGAGCCAGGGCTACACAGAGAAACTCTATCTTGAAAAACTAAATAAATGCATACATAAATAAATAAGAAGACAAAGGAAAGAAAAGGAGAGGGAAATGTTATTTTCCTGAAGGCTTACATAACAGAGCCAGTAGAATTCCAGCTGTGTGTCATCTCATGTTCATGGTCACTTATGGAAACAAGAAGATTAAAAATTCAGAGAACCCACATAACTAGCAAATGTCATTAATTACTTGTCAGAAACGGGATTGCACCTGCTTTTGCCAAATGTTTATACCATAACAACAATACAAGGGCGTGTTAATGAGAGAATAATAACATTCTGCCCACCATCAGACTACAATTACAGTTTATTTACTTCTGTTTCTGCTGGTGTATTAGCAAATTTTCTGCCCATCCACCTGAGACACCAGCCCCTTCCTGAGACTTAGAGACAGGTCCCCAGCTCCCATCCTGTCCAGGACTCCCCTTCTGGACCAGAGGTAAGTGTCTGGGTTCAGCATAAACCCCATCCCTGGGCACCAGCCACTCCAGGGAAACCTGCCCAACTTGGCCCCAGGTTCTGGCCACTGGACAGGTTCCCTTCTAGCCCTACTGGGAAGGCTTCCCTTCTCCAAGACCCCCGGCAGACCCTGAAATCTCCACGCCCTGCCCCCACACCCATCGGCCCAAGACCACAGCCACTTCCTGAGACTTAGAGACCGGCCCCCAGTTCCCATTCTGCCCTGGACTTCCCTTCTGGACAAGAATGCCCATCCTGCCCCGGACTTTCTGTCTGGATAAGAGCTCCCATCCTGGCCTGGAGTTCCCATTTGGACAAGAGAACTCCCATCTGGACAAGAGAGAGAGACTTCCTGAATCTGTCAGCTCTGTCTGAACCAAGTGCGCTGATAAGACCAAGAACGAGCCACAAAGAGATGGGCAGATGTCAAGGCAGAAGTACATACAACAAAATGAAGAGCAATACAGCATCACCAGAACCTAGCCCTCCTCCAACATCTAGACCTGAACATCAAAAATTGGAAGAAGCAGAAGAAAATAGCCTTATAAATAACATCATGAAGAAGGTAGAGGCTTGTATAGAGGAAAAGACAAAAAAAACGGGAAGAACGCTATAAAAAAAACTAGAGGAAAGGACAAATAAAGTAGAAGAAAACAATAAAGTCCTAAAAGAAAACAATAAAGCACTGAAAGAAAATCATGAAAAAGCAATGAAACAAATGAAGGAAACAGTCCACGACCTGAAAAGGTAAATAGAAAACATGAAGAAAACACAAACAGAGGGTATGTTGGAAATAGAAAATCTGAGTAAACGATTGGGAACTTCAGATGCAAATATAACCAACAGAATGCAAGAGATGGAAGAGAGGATCTCTGGCGTTGAAGATACAGTAGAAGAAATAGACTCATCAGTCAAAGAAAACACTAAAGCCAACAAAGTCATGAACCAAAATGTCAAAGAAATTTGGGACACCATGAAAAGTCCAAACTTACCAATAATAGGGATAGAAGGAGGAGAAGAATACTAACTCAAGGGCACAGAAAATATATTCAACAAGATCATAGAAGAAAACTTTCCCAACTTAAAGAAGGAAATGCCTATGAAGATACAAGAAGCCTATAGAATACCAAACAGAGTAGACCCCCCAAAAAGTCCCCTTGGTACATAATAATTAAACAACTAAACGTACAGAATAAAGAAAGAATATTAAGAGCAGCAAAGGAAAAAGGCCAAGTGACTTATAAAGGCAAACCCATCAGAATAACACCCGATTTCTCAATGGAGACTTTGAAAGCTAGAAGGACCTGGACAGATGTAATGCAGACACTAAGAGACCATGGATGCCAGTCTAAGCAATATTTGGTGTAAATAGAATACAGTTGTTTCACAAAAGAAAAATCACATAACTGCCTCTCTCTACTGTACTTTGCTTTAATGTATCTAGCTTGGTCTAACATATTATTTATGCATTTGTTGCCTGCCTCCTTGTAGAGAATGTAATATCTTGAAAAGAGGACTTTAGTTCACTTCTACTATATCTTTAGCTTCTAAAACAGGACTTGGAAACTAATTGTTGTTAGTATAAATTTACAATTTCAAATAATCATGCCTTCCATATTGACTATGCCTGCTTACATAAAATTGAATCAGTATGACAGGTTTTGGCCCCCAAAGGAAAAATATTTACTTTCAACATAGAGTCTCTGCTAATTCTTGCTCTATACTACAGAAAGATACTTGTACACTGTAAGGAAATCAATACATATAATTGATGAAGCAATGAGATTGCTAACAGAGACATTGCTTTCAATATCCTAAATTTCATGTAAAAAAATACTTAACCATTTGATAATTGTTTCTCCAAATAATAATAATAATAATAATAATAGTGATAATAATAATAACAACAAATATATTCTAAAGGACAGAAATGAGAGAAAAAATGAACCATACGTAGTCTGCACTTGGTAAAATGAAACAAAAACATTTATTCTCTTCCCTCTCATTCCTTGATACACTCTGTGAGGGTGATTTTAAGGACTGCTTGCTTTTCTCTTGCTTTTCAGGACCTCTTCAACTCACCCTTTCAGGGCCATGCTACTTAGCAATACAAAGATTGCAATAATATTGAGGTCCCTAAATCAGAATTTCTGTCTGTAGAAGTTGGAAGACTTAGACTGCTTAAGCATGACAGAGAATGCAAGGCTGTAAGACTCAGGCCCAAATGTCAATCATCTTAATCTTCTAAAGTCATTAAAATTGTTAAATAATATTTAGATTGCTGAAACAGACTATATAACAAATGGAAGCACTTTCTTAGGTCAGGGTTTTACTTTGCTAATAGTTTCAGGAAATGTGTTAATCATCGATTTCTCTACAATATATTTTATACTTAAACATACCAGTCAAGACAAAGTCAGATTATCTATCTATTCATCTATCTATCTATCTATCTATCTATCTATCTATCTATCTATCTATCCATGTATCTGTCTGTCTATTTTCCTTCCTGTCCCTTTACTGTTTATCTATCATCTCTGCTTATCTTCCTGCTTTCCTGGTTAGGAAAATAATATCATGCATTTCACAATTCCTGTTATTCCTGGATTCAACACCTTCCATAGTTAATGTAACAAGTACAGTATTCTGCCTTTTGTAGAAATTTATTGAATATGTGATAGCCAATAAAAAACCATCTGAGAAAATAATATTTTCCCCTGAGCAAAGCTTAGTATATTTCCTAGGAATAGATATTAAATAAGATTATTTTTAAAGTTTTGCTTTGATCAGCTAATAAACCATTTTCACCAAATTTAAATGAGATGTAAAGCAAAGAATGATATTGGCAAGTTTTGTCATGATATATTATATCCTCTATATTTATGTTTTAAAATAATAATCTGCATTCACTCTTCATGACTGAAATCCTAACACATAAAAAAAAAATCACTGTTCATTTTTCCTGAGATGTTTCAAAATAGACAAGTATAGTTCAGTGTGCATGTTTGATTAAAAAACTACAAATGAAATATTTAGGGTGTGGTTCAACTGAATTCATAATAAATGAAAAGATAAATTATATATAATGGAACTTTTTTCTATAACAGTGGCTTGAAGTGTTAGACACATCTTGATGTGTTTCCTGAATTTGATAAAAGGACCATAACTTACACACATGATGAATGCTGGCTTAGTATAAATTTAAAGTAGATGTCTCTTTATTTAGACTACCTGAGATTCAGGCTTACTTTACTTGGGGAAGACTCTAATCTCCATGATGCAGAGTTTTTATCTCTAAAGGATTATAAAAGTACTACCTACTCATTAGTTAAGAACAGTACATCAATTACTTAATGCAAAACAGCTAAATCATTTTTATTTCACACACTATTATTTGTGAGCACTGTGGAAATGTCACTGAACTTTACTTAATGAGAACTCAGTGGTAATTTCTGCTTTTCAGACTTGTCATTGTATAAATGACAAAACTTACTAACATCACAGTTTTTAATTTTTAAGGTTGAAGTTACCCACCAAAGAGGCTAAACACTTAGGTTAAACTGAATAACAAATGTTAATTAGCATATTTGTCAGCCCATTGTAATTCACAAATCATGTTAAAAATGCAATCAAATGTGTGTGGAATTATAAATAAGCACATAGAAAAAAGTGGCAAAATGAAAAAAAAATCTTCTCTTTGGAGGTATAGCAGATAGATAGAAAGAGAAATAAGAAATAAATTTAAAGCTACTGTATTTCAAAGAAAAAATGAGGAAAGAACTCAGAAAATTAACTTTCAGAAGAAAATAATTAAAAGATACATCTGACACAGTACTTTTTATACTTTTCATTAGTATAAACTAATGAGACCTCTAATTGCTGTAACCTTTACAGACAGTTGTCTAGAAATGTGTGTTCAAATCTTTACAGACATCCATACCCTTGAGCTTAGTGATCCAGGCCAAACAAACAAACAAAAAACAACAATAGGTTTTATACATATATTAAATTTCAATGGCATTAAGTGGAGAGAAAGAAAGGTTCACAATGACACTTGATGGGAACTACTTTTTCAAACAAAGTATATTTAATAGGAGAGATAATGCTTATAATATTATATAAATACAAAGTTAAATGTGGGTTTATATTTATACTTTATTGACTATATAGCAATTTATTTCTAATCTAGACTCCATGATAAAGTAAAAAATTCTTTGTTTTTCCTACCTACCACATTCAATGTTCTACATCAGCTGTCTTCTGTGTTCACTGGACACTGCCTTGAACCTCATACAGCCATCAGTCACCCTCATTTTCAGAGACTGAGAAGCTTAGTTTGTATTACTGTGTTTGGTCTGTGGAATATATGAAGATCTACACTAAGCCTTTCCTCTGATATAACTTGGGCAGTCTTATGTGTAGTCTAGAGGTGCTGTTTGGATACATTAGCTCAAGTTCTTCAAGATGATTTTTGCCATCTCTCAACAAGACTGTGGTAATCTATCAAGCATGACACAGAAGCTGTTGGATTTTATTAACCATCATCTTCACCTGTGGCAATAAATCGAGCTCTTATTTTAGGACATGTGGATTCTTATAATCTGTACTATTTAACTTTGGGGTACTTGTTAAAAGCCAAAGATGATAAAATATGCATTTCAACACTAAATTTTGAAACTACAGATAATTTCTATTCTTTTTTATATGAATTATTTCAATCAACCAGTTTTAATTTTATGATTATTTTAATAAAATTAAGAAATATGACTCATTCTGTTCTGTTGTTGACACTGTGCATTAATCCTATTACCTAAAGCATATTGTACTCTACTCGTGGGTAATCATTGTCCTTAGTGTTTATACATAAATCATGAGTACTTCATAAATCACTGTTTACTAAGTGTCAAGTCAGGTCAACAATAGGTTAATAAAAATAGATACACAAAAAGGTACTGAACATTGGAGTTGGCCTTCAGTATCCACTATATATGGTATAACTACACCTCTGCTAGTAACCTTGCCTCTGGCTTCCCACTATGGGATAGACACTATGATCAAACAAACATGACTTTTGGGGTCTTTTGTTTTTGTTTTTTGTTTTTGTTTGTTTGTTTGTTTCTTTAGTTTCATCCTTAAATAAGGACTGCTTCTTTCACAGTGAAGCTTAGAGAAGTATCTTTTTATATACAACATAATTTTTTATTGATTCTTTGGGAATTTCACATCATGAACCCCAATCCTGCTCACCTCCCAGTCCCTCTATACCCTCCTCTTACCCCTGAAGCATCACCCTCAAAAGAAACTCCCCTGTTAAAAACAAAACAAAACAAACAAACAAACAAAAAAACCCACCTCTTCATTCATCCTATTGGGTGCTTTGCAGTATACCCTTTTGTTCAATCAACCCTACCCTGGAATTTTCATTGCAATGAGTCATTGGTCTGGATCCAGGCCTCCAGGACAATATCATCACTGGACCCCCATGGAAACTCCTCTTGAATATCCTGCTGTTGCCCCGAGTCTTGGGGATCCTATGATTATTATTCCATAGGACCAATCCTTTAATGCATCCCAGCAGATCATAGATGAGGTAGATGTTAAGGCAGGCCAATCTAAACGCCAGTATATGGGTCTGGGTGGTAGCTGATCTGGTCAGTCTGGGCCATTGGAACTTCCTACCTCAGGCAAGGGGCAGAGCCAGTTCCCCTAGGCCCATGGTTAGGAGTGGAGTCATGCTCCCCACTGTGTGTGGTAGTAGGGCAGTAGGGTGGAGGGAAGCTCTCCCATCAGGGTGGAGTCAGCTTTCCTGCTGCAGTGTCCAGCAAGGGACAGGACCAGCTATCCCAGGGCCAATGAGGGGAGGAGTGGCTCAGCCCTACCCATGATGGTACCTATGGCCCCCTATGGCAACACAGGCCGTGGACATTATCACAGACCCCAGGTGCAGTACAAACACTGACCCAGACCTCTGTACTCACTGAGACTTAGTCAGTCTTCGCCTCAAATGCAGCCTCCCTTTCTTCCATTCTAATCATCTGTGCAAATTTGTGAGGCTTAAAAACAAGATGAAAAATCCTGATGATTCACTTTAAAATGCATTTTCCATAGATTGGTGATTTTATTTTCTATATACAACCCCCAATAAAACAGCTTTTCCATTGAATAAAGATAAAAATAAAAATATATTAGGCTATCGCTATTTTGGGTATTTGCCATCTGGGTTAACATAAATAGGGATAGGTAATATGTATTTATATATGTATACATACATATAATTTGATACAGTCTAGCATAGCATATTCTCATGCAAAACTTATTTTTGTTTCACAAAGGGTGACTTAATTATTACAGCTTGCAAAGTCTGCCTTTTATTGAGATTAACAAGGTAGAATGCTGTAGCCACACACTGAATCCCTGGCTGCTTTGGATCTAACAAGAACCAGTTGCTTCATTCAATTTCTTTCTTCCTCCAAAATGCAATTAACAGACTGTGATTAGTTGAACAAATTCCAAATCATATTCAAATGAAAGCAATTTACCCAGAGTCTGGGTCCAACAGGTGATCGTTTTCAAAGCTCCTGGAAGAATTGGATGGTTTCATCTAATTGTTCTCAGGAAGAAATGGATTTAAATGCTTGGTTCCAATAGGCCCCACCATGCACAGCCCATATGGTGGCTCAGTGTTAGCCTTTCAGCTTCACTAGCCCAAAGGGCGGTCTGGATAATTACATCTTGCTTCCAAAATATTTTAATGGTGGATTAAAATGTTTCAGTTGAGCACAGAATAATTGCAGAAACTTCTTAATTTCTAGGCAAAGAAAGTTGTAAGAGAGTACTAGGGTGGGTAGTATCTACAGACATTTCACTTAACATTTTGATCCTGGGAAGTTAAATCACAAACCTTAACTTCCACAGTAAAAATATCATGTTATGTGTTATTTTTATTAGTTCAACAAAAGAACATAGATAGGAAACATTAACACTAGTCCCATAAACTACATGTCCTTATGTGGTTTGAACCTGAAGAAGCTTAAGGGTCCAGATGAAATATGAATGCATAAAAATAAAGGTTTGCTCCCTTATTTTCCACAAGAGCTTTAGTTAGTGATTTTATGTGCTACCGGGATTTAACAGGTATTTTTTTATTCCATATCTTAGTTAGGGTTTCTATTGCTGTGGAGAGACACCATAACCACAGGAACTCTTATAAAGGAAAGCATCTCATTGGAGCCAGCTTACAGTTCAGAGTTCTAGTCCATTACCATCATGGTGGGAAGCATGGGGGCATGCAGGCAGACATGGTGCTGGTGAGGTAGCCAAGAGTTCTACATTTGATTCATAGGCAGTTGGAAGACACAGAGAGCCACTAAGCCTGGCTTGAGCTTCTGAGACTTCAAAGCCCACCCTCAGTGATGCATTTCCTCCAACAACACCATGCCTACTACAGGGCTACACCTCTTAGTGCCACTCTCTATGCGTCTATGGGAGCCACTTTTATTCAAACCATCACATTCAGTTAACATAAGGAGCAAGCTCTAACTGAAATTACACATATAAAGATTTAGCCAATTATATCAAAAATATCACAAATAATATTGATCATGGCACATGCTTGGATGTTATTGTCTCATCAACATTTAAAGTTGCCTTGAGTGAACAATAAGAGATTTCACTAAAGCTTCAGAATCCATAGTCTTGTGATACACAAGATGGTGGAGTCTGAACATGGGATACAATGGAAGGGACCTAATTCTAAAAACTCAGGCAAATCCATCACTTATTGTATATAGGCAATTCCTAGATTTATATGAAAAAGATTAATTCAATTTATTCACAGCATTCAGTACCCATAGCAATAAATTGCTCCTTTACATGTTACTTAGTCATAGTAACAATAGTGTTACAGATAAAAAAAAAAATGATTCTGTTATGATATGACTCATTTTGGCCTATAGCTTATAAGGTACCATCACAGCTTCTTAGTTCATCTCCCTCAATACACTGTGAAATCCTAAAAGTTTCAGGTCTTATTGAATTTCAGTTGTCAAAGCTTGGCATAAAGTAGCTTCCAAAACTGTTTACTGCCACAGCCAGACCATCAAAAGACCTCGTGTTGTGACTGACACATTAGCTCTCTCTCCTACCCAGTTCTTATATTGTTTGCTTATTTGATTTTTCTACAGCAGCAAAGCAGCAGATCATGCTTGTTCCTATTTCTTCTAGAAAGGTAACCACTACCAATCTAGCACTAGTGAGTGTTGAGGGTGTCTGGTGTGAGTCTGATTGCAGTTAGAATCAACTTGAAAATGAAGCTCTAGGTACATTTGGGAGGGAGTTTCTACACTGAGTAAATTGAGACAGGAAGATGCACACTAAAGAGAGGTGCCACCATACAGCAGGCTAATGCCCTAGGCTGAACAAAAGGAGAAAATAAGCTGAATACCAGCACTAATTTCATGGCTTCCTTGCTGGGGATGCAATGTAAACAGCCACATCATACTTCTGATTCCGTAATACAGCTCCTATGCCTAACTGCACTCTAAGAACTATGAGCCCAAAAGAAAGCTTCTTTCCTTAAGTAGTTTTTGTTAGGTATTTTGCTATAGCAATGTGGAAAGTAACTAATGCTGGTTGAATAGGTGCCCCCACTTCACAGGTAGGCACCTTAAACCTTTGAACCTCAAAATGCAACCTTATTTGGAAAGAGCCATTGAAGATGAAACCAATTAGAATCAGACCATATTAGAACACAATGGGATCTTGACTAGACAGATAGTCGAGTTTCTCTATTAAAGGAGAAAATTTGGAGACATACAAGCACACACACACTTATGCATAATAATAGAATATGCAAAGAATAGAATTCCTGTTGTCCCAAATCAAAGAGCCTCTAGAAGCTCAGGGGAGACTTGAAATGGATTGATGCATTACTCACACCTTCAGAGAAAGTGTATTCTTGCTAAAACCTTCATTTTGGACTCTTCTCCATAGTGCAGGTCAATAAATTTATGCTGTTCATTGGTTAGGGGGTTCCCTGAAGGTGTTATATAGGTCCCTGAAGGTGTGATATAGGGTAGCAAACCACATGGAAAGATGAGGATGAAAATGGATGCAGATTGTTTTCTTCAACCTGGATCAGACTTCAGGGGCTCTAATGCCAGGCAGTTCATTTTCAGCATACTTAAAATGTAGTACAATTTGGGAAAAGGTTTCCAGGCAACAACCAGTCCAATTCCAGGTACACAGTAAAGCTTAAGGTGTGACTATATAGAACTCTTCAACAAAGTGCATGTGACAATGAGGGTGGATTCTATAGCTAAAAGACCTAGAATCTAGTGTGGGCTCTGACTGATAGACTAGAGGTAAAAGTAGGCCATAAACTACTCATTGCATCTACCCTAAGAATGAGTAATACTCTGAGGGAAGTGTCTGGAATAACCATTCTGGGCAATTTGGGTGAGGTCTCCTCATTTAGCATAAGGTGAGAGATGTCTGCCTCCACAGATAACAAAAACGTCAACAAGTTTTTAACAACCTCAGCTTTCAGCTTTCTGGATGGAATGCAGAAATTTGTGTGATTAACATTCCTAGTTCGTTTAGTGTCTCTCTGTGAGTACAAGGACCTCTCTGCCCCCAACACATTGGTTTATGGTACTAGAGAACACCTGCCTTAGAAAACATACTGTGAATTCTGAACACTGAACTTACCCTGCTTTCCTTGCTCACCTAAGTATCTCAAAATTCCATCATCAATGTGTTCTTTTCCAAGTCTGTTCCTAGCAGTACCAAGATTTTTAAAATTCTTTGTTACTTTAACCCTAACCAAGAGCTTTCCTTTTTCATTCTATAATGACAAATTTTATTTCATAACAATTATATCAATTCAATACTATTTTTCAATTCTATCCAGGTAATCATATAGTAGTTTATATTTACATACATTTTCCTTACCCTTTCTAGTTATTTCCATGCCATAGGTATGATCATATGAAGAGAGCAGTTAAAGAAACTGACCTGAGATATTAACTGACTGAAGACTGAGGAGAACCAGTGTCCTAACTTGGGTTGATGTTTTTTTAAGCAAATGCATATAATAATTGGGGTGTGTAGAGCCACTTACTTGAGTAGCTTGAATAAAATGATTTCAGGGTAGATTCAAAAATCTGTCAGACAGAAAAGGAAGTGAAGAGAGCCTCTAATTTGACCAATGGCTTCATGCAGTCATTCATCTAGTCACCTTAGCAAACTGAAATGCCCATGCCTGTAGCATGCTGTGATTTACTCTGTGGAGGGGTCTCAAAACAGCTTGACCACACAGCTGCCATGACAGGCTTAGGGGCCCAGACATAGATTCTGTGACAGGCTTACTGGCAGGCAACACCCAGATCCAGAAAAAGCCTTAGGCTGATACCACCCAGGGATGAGGAAATACCTAACATTCTAAACATTCCAACCATTAGATAAGTGGGTCAGATGTCCCTGAGTCTAGCACACACCTATTTTTGTTATACAGATACCCCTAGACAATTGTCAGCCAGTCAGGTTCCTGAACCCTGGAAATCCCCTCACCCTAAACTCTGCTATGATAAAAACCCCACCCTACCTAAGCTCAAGGCTCTCTGCTCTCATTGCTGTGTCAGACAGACAGAGAAACCAAGCTCGGAGCTTGAAGAGAATAAAGGCTCTTTGCTTTTACATATAGGATTCAGTCTCTGTGGTGGTCTTTTGGGGGTCCCTGAGATCTGTGCATAACAGCTCTTGTTAAATAAACCACAACAGCAAATGCTGGCACAGATATAGACAAATGTCAACCCTTACAGGTGGCTGGTAAGAATGTAAACTAGTCTACCCTCTATGGAAATCAGTATGGATGGCTCCTAAAACATTAGAAATAGGAATTCTAGATGATTTAAATTATACCATTCCTAGGTATTTACCCAAAGGACATTAAGCCAACATAGCGCGGAAATAATTGTTCTTCAATGTTTATTTCAGTAGTATATGTAACAAGTTACTTACAGAAGCCAATTCAAAACAACCTTGGTGTCTATAGGGAAATTCTTTTGCTGTTGCTTTCTTAAGACAGGGTTCCTTTATGTAGCCCTGACTGTCCTGGAACTCACTCTATAGACCAGGATGTCTTTGAACTCAGAGATGTACCTCTTCTGCCTCCCAAGTGCTGAGTGCTTGGATTAAAGCTGTGTGCCACCACCACCGAGCCAGAAAATTATATATAGATATAGATATTAGATAGATAGATATAGATATAGATATACAGATATATAGAAATAAATATATGAAAGTTTTTCAGCCCAAAAGAATGAAGTCATGCTGTTTGAGAGAAAATGGATACAACTGGAAATAATCATAATAAATGAATAAAGCCAGACTCAGAAAAATAAATGCCAACTTTTCTCTTATTAGTGGCTCCTAGACTGTACATATATATACATATATATATATAAGCATATATATGCTATAATTATATATTCATATATGCACATACACATATATAATGAAAGTAGAAGTAAAATTATCTAGGGGAACAAAGAGGAAGAATAGAAAGGAAGAATAGAAGAGTATATGGAGAAATGAATGCAGACATGTGCTATCTAAATTTAAAAAGAAATCAACCATTCCCTTTCAGAGCCATTCTCAAGAATTTTGTAATCAAAATCCAACAATGTTCAGATTCTATTGCAATTCCACCAGACATCAGTTGCCTGAATATTTATAAAGAAATTGTGGCTATTTTTTTTTGCCCGGACACATACCCCCATCACAACTCATTTAATATATGACTCTCCACTTATCCAGCTTATCTCCTTCCTTTTCCTCCACTCCTCTTTGTCATGTCTCATATTTTTAATTCAAGCAGACATATCTGATAAAGGCCCATCAAAACTGTGGCAATTCATCCACTGTCTTGCAGTTCTCATCACACATTAGTGACACATATAGATAAGTCTTTGACTGTTTCGCTCTCTCTTTTAAGCTCCTCATATTTTACTGCACACAAAGAGATGAGAGACAAAGGCTCATCAGAGACATCGTTAGGCTACATTTGTCTACTTTGAACTCCCTTTGTCTCCTATTAGTTTTCAAAATGGTCCCAGTCTTTGCACAGCTAGCTAGAAATCTTTCCTTACATTTGTTCTGTTTCATCTGTTCCTGAAATAACAGTGCTACTTGATTTTATTTTATATTATAAAAAAAAAATGTCTTGTATTTCTACTGATGAGAGTATCTCTAAACAATCTTCTAGAGGCTAGAATGTGAAGGGAAAGTGTTTTAATTAAAATACAAAGGACAGCCTGCATTTAGGTTTATCATGTGTGAAACATTCACTTTTCATACTGATTTACCAGCAGCTTGAGAGCATTGTCATGCAATGATTATTCCCAATGCCAAGCTATCAACAGGAGTATTTTGAGATAAACAATGTGTTTACAGAGGCAACTGTGGTGGTGTCCTTTGTTTTAAAAGATGTTGGAATTTCTATTACTATTCTGCTCAGGACTAAGCCAGTCTTTCTCTGCCTATTGGAAAATTGCAATAATTTTCTCAGTGATTGCACATAGAATTGGCTCTCTTCTCAGTGCCCTCATCAAATGAGGTGTCGTCACCTAACATTTTTTTGATGACCCTTCTTATTTATGTGTCCATTCATTCAGTCAATCATGTAGCAATCACTAAGACAGCTTTAAATGTGATCTAAGATAGAGAACTCTTACATCATCCTCACCAACAAATGGTACAATGTCTATGATTTTACAGAAAAAAAATTTACACTAACAGCAGGAATTAAAGCAAACAACATATAGAAGCAAAACTTATGCATTGCCAAGCTGCAATGATTTAGGTTGAGATGTATACACCTATCAAAATGCTCTTGTGAAACTGAAATTGGGTAGACATTTGCATTTTCCACTCTCTGATATGTGAAATGTAATGTGTTTTGTCTTTAACAAAACAAGCAAGAAAAACCATAATCCATTTCTAAAGACCATCTCAAAAATAACAGATGAAAGTGTTGTGCCCAGATCGTGACCCCCAGAGAGACCACCAAAGACGAACATGCCGGAATGCAACAGCAAGGTTTAATTCTGGATATCCAAAAGCAATACAAGCCTAGGCAGGGACTTCGTCCAATACATCCAACGCAGTGAAGGCTGGAGGAAGTGCCCACCTGTCTGCAAGCTCAGCTTTTAAAGGGAAAAGTCACAAGGTTACATCATTTAGGGGTGCTAGTATGGATACAATTCTGATTGGCTCGCTTCTAGGGACTTCTAGAAATTACTTCTAAGGGAGTGGTTACCCACCACCATTTCTCATTGGCTGCCCTCAGGTGGGGGCATTTCTGTGGTCAGTTACCCTGGAAACCAGGGAGAGGACATTCCATAGTCTGGCAGGCATTACCTCCTGACTATCTTGTGACTCTGTACTTTTACACTTTTTGGTTTCTGGAATCTGAACTGACTGGTTTCAGTAACTAATGGCCTATTCCCAAAAGGAGAAATCGTAGGCCTTAATTTTAGGGTGAAAGCATTTTGGTCTTATTTCTAAGATGGCTCATTTTGGTCTCACAAAAGGTAGGGGCAATGGGCCGTATGTGAAGTCAGAAGAGGTAGCTATGAGAAAATTGAGGACATTTCATTTGATCCTAAGAGTTTTGTTTCTCATATAGAGATCCTCAAAAGAAAGGCATGCATGGGTGGTCATAAGACGTCTATGGGTACAGAAACTAACAAGAGTTATTTAGTTTTGTAAACTCTCTTCCCCATTTGAAATCCAGGAAGCAGCAATAAAATGGGAAGCCAATAGGGTAGTTGCTGTGGAGGGGAGCTTTCTCAATCTAGAAAACTGTGCTAGAAGTATGTCCTGGTTAGTTTGTAATACTTGAAAGAATGAGCCTCAGTGGAAGAATTGGACTGATCAGATTGGCCTGTGGCCATGTCTGGGGGGTGATAAGGATTGTGTTGGTTGTTGCTTTATATGAGAGGGCCCAGACCATTGTGTCCTGTGCCACAGTTGGGCAGAGAGTCTTGGGCTGTGTAAGAATGTTGACTGAGCATGAACAGGAACAAAGAACAAGTACTTTCTTCCTCAGTTTCTGGCCAGTCTTCCTTCAATGATGGACTGGACCTGAAACTATAAGCCAATTCTTCCCCAAGTCACAGGTGGTCACAGTATTTATTATAGCAACAATAAACAAACTAGGGCACTATGTATGGCAAGTGACTTTTTAGCCTGAGAAGTAGTTTTTGGTAAGTGGTAAATGTGCTTAATTAACACAGCCAAAAAGAATACTGTTTATGTCCTGTATATTATCAAACAATCAAAACAAAAGTTTAACATTTTGCAATTTTTTTTTTCTTTATGAGCTTTGTGACTATATCAGATTTCTGGCAACTGCTCAGTTTTGCATATGCTTTTCTGAATGTTCCATTTTGAAAGGTGGTATTATACAGAATTGGTAATCGTTACTATTACTAATTCTGTCTCATATGTTCTTCAGGTCTTTACATAAACAAAAGCCTATGGCACTTTTAGATAGCTCCAAAATTTCAAGTTAATATTATCTTTACATTAATAAATGATGTTTAAAAATAGGTCTCACATGACTTAATTTTTCCAGTTTTCAGATGAAGAAATAACCAATCTGACAATAGAGGTGAAAGGATTGACAATGGTATGATGTTTCTTGGACTCAATCTTACACAATGTAGGACTTTCATTTTAAGCTGAATATTTGAGAACAGTTCATGTATACTTTAACAAACAAAAATTCTTCTGATATATTGTTTGGCAGTTTAATGCAAGTTATGAGAGTCAATGAGGTAATAGGAAATCAATGATTTTCTTTCTAAATAACAAGGCACCCAGGTACTGATTGTTTTAAAAATTATTTTCCCTTTTTAGGGACTCCTATAGAATCTGTTTGTATAATAGAAAAGACATAACACTGAAGAAAATAATCTTGATTGCAACCTACTCTGTGACACTGAGCAACTTGCTTAGCTTACTCATCATCATCAGTAAAGTGAGAAAAATGGCACATTGACTGTTGTTAGGAAATGAAATTACTGTCAGGGCCCAAAGAAATTCAACTGGCTATCTGTGGTGTCTATTAGCATATTAAAGGGTATGGTGGCCTCTAGGTCCCTCAGTATGAGGACTACCTGTGGCTCTTCTCACCCCAATCCCTTACCCTAAACATCTTCAGCTCATGGGTCTTCCTTCCCCCAGCTTCTCATTTCCTGTATAAACCTGCCATTTTGGCTATACACTCACTTGTTTCCGCCCTCTCTCCTTTTTCTTCCTCTCTAAGGCCTCTTTTTCTTGACCCATTCTCTTGGTCTCTTTTGCCCATACTCTTTTGTTTTCCTCTTTCTCTCTCCCCAGCTCCCTCTTATCTCATAGCCTGGTCCAGTCTGCTGTCATGTTCAGTCTACTAATTTCTCTCTCTGCTTTGGACTCTTCCAGATGCCTCTGTCTGTACTCTCCCTCATATCTACAATAAAAACTTTCCTTAGTGTGGTCATATCCTCAGTTTATACATATACAGTAAGCTCCTAGAAAAGGAATGCTCATAAAAGTTTATTTCCTTATCTCAGCAATTAACCCTACTATACTCATACATGCATACACAAAAACAAACACTAGATTTTCAACTCAAGAGATTATGGTAACTCTTGATTTAATAATACTTAAAATTACTTTACAAACCCCTCTATTTTTGCTCAAAAGATCCTAAAAATGTAGCCTAGAATATAGTCATTATTCCCAAAATATAAAAGCTAATCATTCACCAAATGAACAGTTATTTTTTTAGGACCTTGATCTGGAGAGGGTAATTTTTTATTTATTTATTTATTTTTTTTTAATTTTACAACACCATTCAGTTCCACATAATAGCCACAGATTCCCATGCTCTCCTCTCCCTGCCCCCCTCCCCCTCCCCCCAGCCCACCCCCCATTCCCACCTCCTCCAGATCAAGGTCTCCCCCGAGGACCGGGATCGACCTGATAGACTCAGTCCAGGCAGGTCCAGTCCCCCACTCCCAGACCGAGCCAAGCCTCCCTGCATAAGTCCCAGGATTCAAACAGCCAACTCATGCAAGAGCAAGCCCAGGACCCGGCACCACCGCCCAGCTGCCTCCCAAACAGATCAAGCCAAATGACTGTCTCACCCATTCAGAGGGCCTGACCCAGTTGGGGGACCCTCAGCCTTTGGTTCATAGTTCATGTGCTTCCATTCATTTGGCTATTTGTCCCTGTGCTTTATCCAACCTTGGCTTCAACAATTCTCACTCATATAAACCCTCGTCTTTCTCACTAATTAGACTCTCAGTGCTCCACCAGGGGCCCAGCCCTGGATGTCTGCATCCAGATTCCTCAGTCCTTGGATGGGGTTTATGGCACAACTATCAGGGTGTTTGCCATCTGGAGAGGGTAATTTTAATAATATTAAATAGGACGTAGCACTGTGGTATTCATACTCCTGATTGGATTATTTTCTGTGCATTTACTTTGGATATTTGCCCTGTCACTCTCTCCAGCTTCTCTTGTAATTAGATGTTTTAGTGTGAGGTTCTTCTTCAGCCTGTTCCATAAAAATACCTGTCCTCTACAAGCCAGCCTGCCCTTCTGATTTTGTTGCCTGAGAAGGGGAAGGCCTCTGGTGAAGTCTTAATAATCACACATTGCTCAGATGGCAGGGACCCATTGTCTTAGATGTCTGTGTCCCTGGTCAGTGCTTGGAGAACAGCTACCTCTTCAAGGTTACCCACTACATGAACAATGATTAAAATACCCCCAGTTGTTAGTCTTGTGATATCCTCTCTATAACACAAGTGTTTAGCACACTTCTTTGTGCATTGTAATTATTTGAAATTATTCTCCTTTCTGACTAGTTGACAAATAGTTAAAGTGTTCTAGAACCTGGGTAGTCACCGTGATGAGAAACTCTGAAACTTCCAAACTGAAATGATATCATTTTAGTCTAACCCACTACCATGGGTTTATTTTCTAATTGTGCCCCCAACATATTGATAAAATTAGATCAACTTTAGAGATAGCCTTTGTCTTGTTCCCCCACTCCTGCCTTGATTTATATATGTAATGAATGTTTCTCAAATATATATTTAAAAAAATAAGAAAGAAAGAAAAGGATTGGGAAGACCAGGGTCAGGTAACACAATACACTGCACTCATGCCAAGCTAGTACACAGCTCAAGTGCACTTAGTCAGAAGGTCAAATTTTGTTGTTAGAACCCTGAATGAACATTACTAACAGGGGTTGACTCACCTCTTTGAATTTCTCACCTGGAACCAGGTCAAGAAGAGGATCCAGAGTTAGTTCTTGCCATAGAGGAGCATTACTGTGATTTGGAAGGAGATGTGTGCCTATATAAAGCTTCAGGAAGGAATGCATGTGCTTCAGACATTTATGAAGTGGGGTTAGAGAGGCGACATAAGCATGAGGACCTGAGTTAAAATTCCCCAAATTCATGTAAAAAGCTGGACATGGCTGTACATGCTTATAACCCCAGCACTGGCAGGCAGGAGCATGCAGATTTAGAGAGCTTGCTTGCCAGTTAGCTTAGCTGAAACAGTGAACAGTTTAGTGAGAGACCCTGTCTCAAAGCATTAAGGCAGAGAGCAACAAAGGAAGATACCTGATGCCCTACTCTGGCTTTCTCATGCACATAAACATGTGCATGCAACCACGCATTCATGTGTATGTGCTATATACTCTTACACACACACACACAATGTTTGTGGAATGAAAGCTCCCATGAGCATGTGAATCTGAATTCCAAAAACATGTAAAAAGAGATGAACATGACGTTATGTGCTTGCAATTTGTGCACTGGAAAGGTAGAGATAGGAGAATCCCTGGGGCTCAGTGGCTAGATAATTTAGTGTATTTGGTGCATTCCGGGCAAGTAAGAGGCCCTGTCTCAAAAAATATTTTGGATTCTGCCTTACAAGTGTCATCTTTGGTTGTCCTCTAGCATCTACATATATATACATACATATGCATGTTCACCTGCATATATATGTGTACCTGAACCACATGAACCATATGATCATGCATACATCTATATGTTTCTTATAGACTATTGTTTGTTTTTTTAAAATAATACAATACCCTTATAATCTAAAAGAGTATTTCTAAACGATTACTCATCCACAACCCCAACTAGTTTTTGTTAATGTCACAGTGACTTTTATATGTCTAGGATATAGCTTTGCTTTTGAAATGAAACTCATGCTTGGAACTTAAAACAACAAATGAAAAATAAATGTACCCCCCCACACACATACAGAGATACACAAATGAAATAAGTGAGAGATAGATTTTCACTGAATCAGAATGAAATAGGTAGATATGACATAATCACCACTTGCTGCTGAATTAACCATGGTGATGGTAGCATAATTTGACATCCAAATAAAGATATTGAAACGGGGGTGTGGGGGGAAGCTGATGTTTCAAAAGAGTGAACTGTGTGATTAAGCAGTGTAAGTGTTGTTTAAATATCAAACTTACAAATCATTTAGAAAGCATTTAACACATCAAAGGGGAAAAGATTGAAAAAAGAAAATGCTCCAATAAAGGAAAACAGAGCTGATTTTGAACGGAATAAATTCTCAGGGAAAATGGAAAAGACAAGTCTATAGCCATTACCTCTGCTTGGAACTCTTTCTGTTCATTTATTTTCCTTAAAAAGAAAAAGGAAATTAAGAGGAAAAAATCAAGCTACACTATTATCTAGCAAAGCTTTATAATCAGAACTTCTACTCGACATGCACTCTTAGCTTTCCCTTCCTCTAAATTAGAAAAGATGCTAAGAATTCTAGTTTATGATTAGAGGAACAGCTACCCCACAGAAAGGTGCAGAACAGACTGTATTTTTAAATTGCTGGATGTCAGAGCTAAACAAATTCCTCAAGCTAAACACAAGTGATTTAAAATGCCATCTGTATGGCAACAATCCAGGCATTACTTAATTGGACCGAGTCTCAGTTTCCCCATCTGTAAAAGATAACAATATACAATAGTTCTGATTTATCAAATTTGACAGTTTTGTTTTTGTACTATAAACCCTAAAAGACATTGCTTGTCTTTGGCAAGCTTTTGCATAGATGAGGTCAAAGCCTTATATTTAAGTCAAAAGTGATGTTTGGGTTGTCTTTTCTTTCTTTTTCCTTTCTTTCTTTCTTTCTTTCTTTCTTTCTTTCTTTCTTTCTTTCTTTCTTTCTTTCTTTCTTTCTTTCTTTCTTTCTTCCTTCCTTCCTTCCTTCCTTCCTTTCTTTTTTCTTTCTTTCTTTCTTTTTTTCTTCCTTCCTTCCTCCCTTCCTTTCTTTCTTTCTTCCTTTCTGTTGCTTCTTCTCAATAATTGCCATGTGAATTCCAATCTTGTCTCATTATTTCTCTGACATGCTATGCTAAATATGCTTACTAACAAATACATTTCCCATTACATCCTAAACTCTTAAAGGTTCATTTAGTCATGAGTAATTTTAAAGCCTCTTTTGTACACCTGACACTGATCTAATTACTGGTGACACAGTGGTTATTTGGGAACTGCACACACTGCCTGTCCCTGAGCAGCCCATAGACTATCCAGGGGAAGAATGTGAGGGCAGATGACAGAAAATAAATGAACTCGTAACGTATCTGATAGTGTTAAGTACTAGTTAGAGAATTAAAGTAGAGTGATGTGACAGAAAGTGACCATGAGACTGTGTGAGATTGAACTGTTGGAGTTGGGAAGTCAGTGTAACTAAAGCAGGAGGATGCTATCTGATAAAACCAGAAGGGTAGGCATGTAGTATGTGTTGTAATGTGGCAGTCTCAAATCCAAAGTAAGGTGTTTAGAATGTATCATCAGTGCAATAGTTGAAAGTTTTAGCTGGAGGAAACTTCTTAATCTAATTTAAATATTTTTCTGAATGGGGAGAAAGGCAAAGAGGAGAAAAAGGAGATGGCCCACAGATGATAAATAGATAAGCAGAAAATCTTCTATTGGTTGATAATAGAATGATGGGTTGATAGATGATAAACAGATAAAGGTTACACAGACAAATTAATGATATAGATAGATATAGACAGACAGAAAGATGATAGGTGATAAATAGAAAGATATATAATAGATAGACTAGTAAGTAATAGAATGTGATAGATCAATATGTGGATTAAAGATAGGTGATAGATAGAAAGATGACATAAACACATTGACAGGTAGACAGACAAGTAGCAGGTAAATGGACAGAACTGAAACATGATAGGTATATAGAAAAAGCAAGCAGGAGCAAAAATGTACAAGTGCACATGCAAGAGAAAAATACAGTATCCAACAGTGTCTAACCTCACTGTGATCTATCCTACTACCAAGCATGGATCCATGATTAAATACAATCTCAATAAAATAGAACAAAATAGAAGTAATTATAAGTCTGTTGCCTAACTTTGGGTTTCTATTGCTATGATAAAGCACTGACTATAAGCAACTTGGAGAGGAAAGGGTTTGTTTTACTTTATGCTTCCAGATTACAGTATAACACCTAACTAAGTCAGGGTAAGACCTAAAGGCACGAACCTGGAGACAGAAAATGAAGCAGAAGCCATGGGGGAATACCGCTTACTGACTTTCCTCTTCATGGCTTGCTTAGCCTGCTTTCTTATATGCCTGGGGAACATCTGCCCTTTGACAGCATTACCCTGAGAGAGTTGGGCTCTCTCACATCAATCATTAATCATGGCAGTACTCTCACAGACTTCCTATAGGCCAATCTTATGGAAGCATGTTCTCAATTAATATTCATTTTTCCCCAAATATATCTAATATATGTCACATTGACAAAAAAAGACACACCCATACAGCTCTAATTCTAAAACAAAGAACAACAAATTTCCTGAAAGTAAAATCTATGCAGGAGGGGTGGGTGGTTCCTTGTGTTACAAGCAAGATTCCCTAAAAACCCTCCACTCAACTTCCTTTTGCCAAGCTGTTGATCCCACACCACTGTTGCTCTATCCCCTCCCTCTTTGCTTGCCCTTCCTCACACCCCTATGGACATGTTTTATTCCTCTTGCTCAACTGGCCTGTCCATCCTTCCAGTGAAGATCAATGGTTTCTCCTGCCCTCACTTTCCAATACTGACACAAAAGGTCTTCTTTGTGCTCTTCCACATTAGTACAAAAAATATATATATAAATAAGTAAAAGAAGGGAACTGGCGATGCTCGAAAACCTTTAGGTGACTAGTAATTCAATTGTAAAGATTAAGGGGGTGGATTCTCACAAGCAACATCTATGGATCCTTTGGCAGGTAGCATTTCAACACAGCTCAGAGACTTCTGTTTCTCACATACTTCTCTTCCCTTAAATGTAGATGGCACATGTGATAATCATTGATGGCATGCTCATGACAAATGTACATTCTGGATCAAAAATGAGCATTTTTGGTTTTGCTTTGTTTCACTCATATAATAAGAAAAATTCTTAATTAAAAATGGAGTTGATTAAAATGAGGATGATCCTTACCTAATCAGGCAAATCCTATAAAATACAGAATTACTTGAAGGGGGAAACTTGAGGATACTTTCTCTTGTTGTTTAAAAAGTGAGAATGAGGTCCCTGAGAGGGACACATGGTCAGAATATAGATTTCAAACCAGCCCAGGCTGACAGCAAGCAAGAAAATCGGTTCTTCAATTCTACAAATTAAAGGAAATGCATTCTGTCAACACCTCACAATCTCAGGAGACAGTATTGAGTTCGAGAAAGGAAAATAACCCAGCCCAACCTGTCTGTAGCCTAGAGACACCTCGGTACACATCTCAGCTTCAGGATCTGCAGGACTGTAATGATACTTACCTGCTGCTTAAAGCTGCTCAACAGAATAGGGACATTCTTGCATCTATCTCATCAGTATTGCTTTGTAGTTATTGTTGTGTTCTCTTTGATTCTTGCTTATATGTAATACAGTGCTTTTCACTTTGGCATTATTTGTTCAACTGATTTTTGTTTGTGTAGTGTTTCTATGGTGTCCTATTACAACTATGTTCTAGCTGAATATGTCAAGGGCTTCAGTCCATTTAGGTTGCCTTTATATAACTTAGGAGCCTCTTAAAGAAATTCATTTCAGACCAATGGAG